>NC_026005.2:46186802-46205197 GCF_000442705.2 Elaeis guineensis
ATCGAAGCCGAAAGTCTGAGGTCGGAGGAAGTCGGGTCCCCTTAGGGCTCTTTTTGTCCTTCCATCTTCCCATGTATATATCTTTTCTTTTATTGTTTTATCTTGTTCTTGTTGTTTTGCTTTCCTTCTTTTAGCTTGCTGGGCTTTGTAGTGTATATTTTGTGGATTAAATGAAAAGGAGATTTTGTGTTACCTCGTCCATGTGTCGCATTAAATCATCATCCGCCGAACTTCTTTCGTCTCTTGACTTGTTCGACGTCGGTGTCGTTCGGAGGTGCCCAGTCATCACCACGTTGATTTGCTTTTCTTGTCGTCCATGGTCATAGGCTCGAGCTCGTGGTCTGAACTTCGCATTACCTTGGAGGAGTCATTATTTTCTTGACCCATGTCAAGAGCCTTCTTAGAGACCGAGGATGCTCGGTAGGAGCTCCCGTCTTTGTTGAGATGAAGTTTCCTATGTTTTTGGTATAGTTTATTTTTCATCTGTTGCCGATGTAGTTCGTCGCTTTTTCTTTTTAATTTTTTTTCTCTTTTCTAAGCGAGGGTCCTCTCCTTGCTTTTCGCGGGGTCGCGTAGAGGTGTGGAGATGCCATTGAGGGAACTTTTCTCTTTATCCGATCATGTTGGGTGATCAAATTTTTGTCATCGTCAGGACGAGGTCCTCCTTCTATCCTTGACGTAGTCGATCTCAGCTCAGGTTAGGATGAGGTTCTCCTTCTGTTCCCAACAGGGCTGTGGGGGCACATAAAGGTCGTTGCAAGGGCCTCTCCCCTCATCCGGTCTAAAAGAATCGGGTCTTCGACTTTGCTCATGTTAGGATGAGGTTCTCCTCCTGTCCCTAACATGGCTGTGGGGGCACATTAGGGCATTGTAGGGCCTCTCCCCCCATCCAGTCTAAAAGAATCGGGCCTTTGACGTTGCTCATGTTAGGGCAAAGTTATCCTCCTGTCCCTAACATGGCTGTGGGGGCACATTAGGGCGTTGTAGGGCCTCTCCCCCCATCCGGTCTAAAAGAACCGGGCCTTTGACTTTGCTCATGTTAGGGCGAGGTTCTCCTCCTGTCCCTAACATAGCTGTGGGGGCACATTAGGGCGTTGTAGGGCCTCTCTCCCCATCCGGTCTAAAAGAATCGGGCCTTTGACTTTGCTCATGTTAGGGCGAGGTTCTCCTCCTGTCTCTAATATGGCTGTGGGGGCACATTAGGGCGTTGTAGGGCCTCTCCCTCGATCCGATCTTAAAATAATCGGACTTTCATTTTGCTCATGTTAGGACGAGATTTTCCTCCTGTTCCTAACATGACCATGGGGGCGCTTAAGGGCCGTTATATGGGCTTCTCCCCTGATTCGATCTTAAAATAATCGGACTTTCATTTTGCTCATGTTAGGACGAGATTTTCCTCCTGTTCCTAACATGATCATGGGGGCGCTTAAGGGCCGTTATATGGGCCTCTTCTCCGATCCGATCTTAAAATAATCGGACTTCCATTTTGCTCATGTTAGGATGAGATTTTTCTCCTGTTCCTAACATGACCATGGGGGCGCTTAAGGCCCGTTATATGGGCCTCTCCCCCGATCTGATCTTAAAATAATCGGACTTTCATTTTGCTCATGTTAGGACGAGGTTCTCCTCCTATTCCTAACATGACCTTGTTTTAATTGTTTGAAGGGGTTATCCCCAATCGTAACAAGTCCATGCCAAAAGGGAAAGACATGCAAAGTCGAAAAGAATTTTGATTCAAAGCAAAGTCGTGAGTAGTACATTTACAGGTTTCTCGAGTCTCATGGTCGTAGAAGGTCTGCTCCTCCTTAAGACCCTCCGGTGATGGAGTCGATGGTCCCGATTGGAGGCCGATCTCCGGGCTGCTCCTCCCTCCTTGGTGGTTCAGGTTGCGGCAGGGCCCTTGGCCGATCTTCTCTACCCTCAGGCCGGCGTCGAATGAACCTATCGAGTCGACCTCGCCGGATGAGCTCCTTGATCTCGTCTCGGAGCTGGATGCATTCCTCCATGTCGTGGCCGTGGTCGCGATGGTAGAGACAGAACTTGTTGGGGTTGCGCTTCCCGGGGTGTATGCGCATCCTCTCTGGCCTAGGGAGCTGCTCCCTGACTTCCATCAATACCTGGGTCTTTAAGGCATTGAGGGGGGCGTAGTTGCGGAATCTTCTTGATGGAGAACCCCGCCGAACTCCGCGGTCCAGACATCTTTGCCTACATACCCGGAGAAGAGTATGGACACGCTTGTGCCCGGGAGGAGTTCGAGAACATGGCCGAGCTTCTCTCGGTCTTTTTTCGACTGTGGGCTTACTCGAGTCTCCCGCCTACCGCACTCTCGCAGTCTCCTCATCCTTCATTTTGAAGGCTTCTTCCGCTCGGGCGTACCCTTCAGCCCGAGCCAACAGATCAGCAAAATTTCTGGGGTACTTCTTCTCCAGGGAGAACAAAAGGTCATTCTTCTGAAGGCCGCCCTTTAGAGCGGCCATTGCTACCGATTGATCCAAATTCCGGACCTCCAGTGCTGCGACATTGAAACGGTTGATGTAGGCCCGAATGGACTCCCCCTCCCTCTGCTTGATATTGATGAGGGACTCCGAACCCTTCTGGGGGCACCGGCTGTTGACAAAATGGGCCATAAATTGGTGGCTCATCTGATCGAAGGAAAAGATGGTGCCCGACTTCAGCACCGAGTACCAGTTTCTCGCCGCTCTCTTCAAGGTGGATGGGAAGGCTCGGCATAGAATGGCATCGGATGCGCCATGAAGCAGCATCATCATCCGAAAGGCCTCCAGATGGTCAATCGGGTCCGAAGTCCCGTCGTAGATCTCGAACTGGGGGAGTTTGAAGTTTGGCGGGATCGATTCCTGCATGATCATTTGAGAAAAGGGAGGGTCAGTGCAAATATCCTCACCATAAGCAGGGGGAGCGTGGCGGAGCTCTTCGATCCGCCGGTTCATCTCCTAGAGCCTCCGGTCCAGGAAATCCTCTCGACTACGGGTCTCGAGGGTCCTCTAGCAGAATGGGGGTAGAGATCTTCCAGGGGTGGAGTCGTGATCCGACTGAGGGCTCTCCACCCTCGGGTTCGTCTTCCCAAGAAAGACTGGGCGGCTGGCCCAAGTGGCCCGTCCTACCGTCAGATTCTGATGTTCCGATGATACTCTTTCCAGGCGCACTGATGCCTGCGGCTGCTGCTGCTGCTGCATGGCCTGCACAGCTTTAGTGAGGCCTCTGACCTGCTGCGCCAGCAGATCAAATTACTCCGCGCCGACCGTCGTTGCCAGAGGAGGAGGAGGCTGAGAAACTGGAGGTGAGATCGGAGCCTGAGATCTGACCGCGGAGGTCATGGATCGTCATGTGGATGCCTTGCGGGGAGGCATCAGGCAAAGACCAAGTGGAGGAAGGAGGAGAGGACGCCGGAAAAGATGCCGAGGGTGGTCCTGTTGAGCGCTCCTTTAAGAACAAGGGTACTACGAAGACACAAAGCCCTTCCTCTAGCACCAATTCCGTTGGTGCAAAAATTCACCTGCGCCGGAGAAGCTGGAGTTGTGGGGGTCGCGGTCGCCGTCGGGACCTGCAAAAGAAGTCTAAATCGGAGGTGGGGTTGCTCCGGCAAGACCCTCCGATGCTCAAGTCAGTTCTCTACCTCAACAAGAATGGAGTGCTCGAACGAAAATTTTAGCAGAGTTTCTGGGTAAAATTGAGAGCTTAGAGAATAACGTATCTGGGGTCTCCCCTTTTATAGGCGGAGGGGGCAATAGACTGATAGCGATATCTGTAACCGTCTGGCAGTGGGCTGCCCAGAGTCAGGAGGAGTTTGTTGCGGAGAGTAGTGGAGTGGAATTGTGGCTATCATCGGGACATGCCACGTGGAGTCTGTCATGGGGAGTGAAGCGGCATCCGTTGTCGCGACTTGCCAGAGGATGGAAGAATCGTGCGGCATCCGTCACAGGAAGTGGAGCAGGATCGTGGGCATCATAGCGGTTGGCCAGGGAGTAATGGAGCCGCATGAAATCCATCGCAGGAAGTGGAGCAGAGTCGTGGCCGTTATTGCGGCCATGCCAGGGAGTGCAGGCCTGTCGGCTGAAGCTCGATTGGAGTGTCTGGTGGGGAGAGGTGGTTAGCTACCCGTTCTAGAGGAGCCCGGAGTCCGGCTCTCGTGGGAGTCCGGACGGAGTCTTCCCGCAGTCGGAGCTGGAGGCGAGATCTGGCTCCCGTAGGAGCCTGGGCGAAGTCCGCCTGCAATCAAAGTCAGGGGTGAAGTCCGGCTCCCTTAGGAGTCCGGACGAAGTTTACCAGCAATCGGGGTCGAGGACAGAGCCCGGCTCCCGTAGGAGTCCGGGCGAAGCCTCTCCGCAGTCGAGGTCGGGGATGAGATCCGGCTCCCATAGGAGTCCGGGCTGAGTCTACCTGCAATCAAAGTCAGGGGTGAAGTCCGGCTCCCTTAGGAGTCCGAACGAAGTTTACCAGCAATCGGGGTCGAGGATGGAGCCCGGCTCCCATAGGAGTCAGGGTGAAGCCTCTCCACAGTCGAGGTCGGGGGCGAGATCCGGCTCCCGTAGGAGTCCGAGTTGAGTTTACCTGTAATCAAAGTCAGGGATGAAGTCCGGCTCCCTTAGGAGTCCGGACGAAGTTTACCAGCAATCGGGGTCGAGGATGGAGCCCGGCTCCCGTAGGAGTCCGGGCTGAGTCTACCTGCAATCAAAGTCAGGGATGAAGTCCGCATGCAGCCGGAATTGGGAACGAGGCCTGGCTCCCATAGGAGTCCGGGTGGAGTCTTCCCACAGCTGGAGCTGGAGACGAGATCTGGCTCCCGTAGGAGCCCGGGCTGAAATCTGGTAGTTGTAGGAATCTACCGTTGGAGAAGTTCAGCTGTTGGCGAAGTCCAGGGTAGTTCGGATTGGAGTTGAACCTGGCTGGAAGAAGTCTGGAAGGGATTCGGGGAACAGCTGATATTCGTAGAAAGTCGGCTGGCGGCGGAGCTTAGTGAGCGCTTAGGGTGGCTTAATAGATAACTGGGGGAACTCATGTTGAAGGAGCTCAGGTGGTGTAGTGGGAGTTCGTCCGTCGGGAGAATTCAGTCAGCACTGTGGGAATCCGGCTGTTGGAGAAGTCCGGAGAGATACCATCTGTGGTCGAAAGCTGGAGGAGTCCTAGGAGGGTCAATCCCGTTAAAAACTTCGGCTGAGGGTATTTTATACCCAACAGGACTAAAAGGAGAGGATAGATGAATGGTTAAGATTTAATTTAGAAAGTATGGATGGATGGATAGGCAATTGGTTAAATAGAAATGATAGGGGTGGTTGTTTTATTTAAAATTTTAAAAATCTCTCTCTTCATTGCGGTTAGCGACCCAAATGAGATCCAATCTAAGGTCTGTGTACGCCGCCTCCCCACGTTGCTCGCATTCCATCAAACTCCTGTTGTCGAATTTGAATCGCTCCTGTGTTCTCGCACCACCAAGGTTAGCTTCCGTGTGCACACCAAGTCCAACTCCTATCTTGATGCTCACGTGCCAAAGTTCGCCCAAAGTCTCCTCTTAAGCCCATTTGAATCCAAGTTTTGTTTGTTTCACAAACCCCTCAGCGTCCTATCTTTGATTTGAATCCCATACATCCCATCAGAACCCTCTGTGAGCCATGTAAAAATTACTGTAGCAATTCATGGCTCATCAACTTTCTTATGGATTAAGTGGTCTATGGTGGACCACCAACTTGGGTATTGGATTTGATTATCTTTCGGCTTTGAATTTAAATCTATTTTAATTCTATTTTTAGTCTCGTTTGATCCCTCGAAGCCTGCAGATCGAGCTCTTCATATTGGTGCAGCTCTTTTCTATAAAATATATAAAGAAGTATCAATTTTAAAAGAATAAAGATAATTTGATCCATAAATTAATACTTCTATGGGCAAATTTATACACCTATCACACCTCCCAACTTATTTATTGCTAGTCCCTTAGCAATGCAATATATAATTTTTTTTTTAAAATTTAAGATCATCCTTGACAAAAATAGATCTAGAATTGAAAGTCAAAGAGTTTAGCAAGTATCACTAATGTTGAGTTTTAGAAGTAAATTTCATAGTTAGCACAATTAGACACTTTCTTAGAATACATTGAAAAGTCTACAGCACTTGTGTTTGTGATGACCAACTTAGCATTTGAGTGCTGACTTGTAAAAGACAAATGTATCTTCTCTTATCACTTTATTTTGATTAATTTTCTATACATCTTTAAATGAAATTCATGAATTTAAGGTAGCTTTCACACAGCCTTCTCATTTTTTTTTTTTACATGTTGAGCATCCTGGCCTTCCCTTCACTGTTTGACACGAACCTTCACACTTGACTTAGGTGCAGAGATCCGATTACTAAGCTTAGGGAAATCCACATATACTCTGTATTTTTATTTTAGGCAGGTAGCTCTTTTCTCAAATTTAAATTTTTGATTGGAGTGTATATCAATTATCAATTTTAAGTGATAATTGAGTCCTCAGTCGGCCTCACAACCAGCACCTATTTGCCTTGTCAACGTGCATGTGCAGTTAGAAGTGCTAATAACCTTTAAATGATCTAAGTAAGCTGCTAAAAGTCTGCCCACTAATCTACTTCTTAACTCACTATAGTCATTAGCAAATACTTTCTAACTCTTATTATTCTTTTTCTAATATATTTTGCTCAAAATATTTTTTTTTTTTTAATCTCCAACTTAAATATCATTATTTCTAATGAAGAAAGAAACACATTAAGAAAAAAAAGATGTCACCTGATGAATATGTGTTCTTTGTTGAAGGTGATCTGGTGTGACGTTGGTCTGAAAGTCTGCGAAGCCCGAAGACTGGTATCTCTATTTATTCAATAGAAAAGATATTAATTGAAAAAAAAATTTGAGTTACCTCCCAGAAGTGCTAGGTTTAATGTCTTCAGTCAGAAAAAATATTTCAAGTAATTTAATCATGATAAATTGGCTCATAGAGAACCATGGCTTCGTCAATACATTCTTTGGGTAGTTCCAAGAATGGTTTCAATCTTTGACCATTAACTTTAAACACAGCGCCATTACTTGGATTTTTAATTTCTATAGCTCTATGTGGGAAGACTTCTTTAACTAAGAAAGGTCCTGTCCATCTAGACCTAAGCTTTTCAGAAAATAGATGTAATCTAGAATTATACAAAAGAACCTTTTGTCCAGGAGTAAATGATTTTCTTATAATTGCTTGATCATGAAATACTTTGGTTCGCTCCTTGTACACCCTAGCATTCTCGTAAGCTTCATTTCTAAGTTCTTTTAATTCATTAATTTAAAGCTTCCTATGGTTTCCAGCTATGTCCAAATCCATATTTAAATTTTTAATAGCCCACATGGCTTTATGCTCTAGCTCAACAGGCAAGTGATAAGGTTTTTCAAACACAATCCTATAGGAAGATATTCCTAAATTGATCTTGAAGGTGGTTCGATATGCCCATAGTGCATCAACTAATTTCAAGGACCAAACTTTTCTATTGGTATTAACAGTTTTCTCCAAGATTTGTTTGATCTGTTTGTTGGACACTTCTACTTGTCCACTAGTCTGAGGGTGATAAGGTGTGGCCAACTTGTGAGTGACATTATATTTTTTTATTAATGTGGCAAAGGGTCGGTTGCAAAAATGTGTCCTCCGATCACTAATAATTGCTCTAGGAGTGCTGAAACAAGAGAGAATATTTTTTTTAAAAAAATTTATAACCACTTTGCTATCAGTAGATCTACAGGAAAGAGCTTCTACCCACTTCGAGACATAGTCGACAGCTACTAAAATGTATTCATTTCCAAATGAGTTTGAAAATGGGCCCATAAAATCGATCCCCCACACATAAAAAATTTCAACTATCAAGATTGGATTGAGAGGCATCATATTTCTCTTGATGATTCACCCCATTTGTTGGCATCGAGCATAACTTCTACAGTACTCGTATACATCCTTAAATAGATTGGGCCAATAAAATTCATATTTAAGGACTTTAGCAGCTGTTTTCTTGAACGCAAAGTGACCACCACATGCTTGATCATAACAGAATGATAAAATACTTCTAACCTCATTGTCCGGGACACACCTTCTAATTATTTGATCAGGACACTGCTTAAAGAGGTATGGATCATCCCAAATGAAATACTTCACTTGGGCAAAGAATTTGTGTCTGTCTTGAGTAATCCAATGAGAAGGAACTTTACCAACGGCTAAATAGTTGACAATATCGGCATACCATGGTTCAGTGGACACAGATATGAGCTGTTCATTAGAAAAAAATTTATTAATAGGTGATTCATTAGATGGTGCGACTATGATTCGGGACAAATGATCCGCTACTGTATTTTTCGTACCTTTTTTATCTCTGATTTCTAGGATAAATTCTTGAAGGAGTAAGATCCATCGTATCAAGTGTGTCTTGGCATCTTTCTTTGCTAGGAGATGTCTAATGGCTGAGTGATCAGTATAGACAATAGTGTGTGACCCAACCAAATAGGACCTAAATTTTTCTAGGGCAAAGACAACGGCCAAGAACTCCTTTTCAGTGGTGGTGTAATTAAGCTGCGCATCATTTAAGATTTTGCTCGCATAGTAAATAACTCTAGGAAGCTTATTAATTCTTTAACCTAAAATTGCACCCACAGTATGATCAGACGCATCACACATCAGTTTAAAAGGTTCAGACTAGATAGGAGGGTGAATGATAGGAGCTGAAATGAGTGCCTTTTTAAGGAATTCAAAAGACTCTAGGCATTCATAAGTGAACTCAAATTTGATTTCTTTTGCTAAGTAATTAGTTAATGGGCGAGCCACTTTGCTAAAATTGGCAATAAATCTTCTATAAAATTCAGCATGTCCTAGAAATGAATGGATTTCTTTGACAAATTTGGGTGGTGGAAGACTTGCAATAAGATCTACTTTGGTCTTGTCCACTTCAATTTCTATTTTCGAAACTACATGGCCAAGAACTATCCCTTCTCTAACCATGAATTAACACTTTTTCCAGTTAAGAACTAAGTGCTTCTCCTTACATCTTTCTAAAACTAATCTCAGATGATCTAAGCATTCAGAGAAAGTCAGACTAAAGACAAAAAAGTCATCCATAAAAATTTTCAGAAATCATTCAACCATATCCGAAAAAATACTGATCATGCATCTCTGAAAGGTTGCCAGCGCATTACATAATCCAAAGGGCATACATTTATAAGCAAAGGTTCCAAATGGACAAGTGAATATAGTCTTTTCCTGATCTTCAGAGGCTATAGGGATCTGATTATAGCCAGAATATCCATCGAGAAAATAGTAGAACTCTTGTCCGACTAATTTTCTACCATTTGATCAATAAACGATAATGAAAAATGATCTTTTCTTATTGCAACATTCAATTTTCTATAGTCTATACATACCCTCCATCCTGTTTGTGTCCTAGTTGGAATAAGTTCATTTGCTTCATTCTGGACCACTGTTACCCTAGACTTTTTAGGTACCACTTGTACAGGGCTTACCCACGAGCTATCAGAGATGGGGTAGATGATTCCATTATCAAGTAACTTTAGAATTTTTTTTTGACTACATCCTTCATAGCTGGGTTAAGTCTTCTCTGAGCATCTCTAGTTTGTTTGGCCTCTTTCTCTAGGTGAATCTTGTGTTGAACTATGAAAGGGCTTATTCCCTTAATATCAGCCATGGTCCAGCCTATTGCTTCACGATTCTTTTTCAGAATTTCTAGCAACTCTTCTTCTTGTTTAGAATTTAGGTCAGATACGATAATTACAGGTAAGGTTTCTTCTAGACCTAAATATGCATATTTAAGATATTTGGGGAGAGATTTCAATTCTAATTTGGTTGCCTTCTCTATTGATGGTTTGGATGATGGACTAATCATTTTTATGATTGGTTCAATAGAAGGCTCTTGTCTCTAGCTATTCTTATTATCTATAAAATTTTATTGATTTCTTCAGATTCATTGATTGGCCAAAGACTAAACTCGAAATCGACTTCTTCATCACTAATGTCAATGGGTTCATAAATTTCCTCTTGAATTACATTTACATCAGTATGCTGGGAGGATTCTTGTTCTAGATTGAATATATTTAGCTCAATTGTCATATTTCCAAAAGATAGCTTCATAAGTCCATTCCGACAGTTAATTTCAGCATTTGCAGTAGCTAAGAATGATCTTCCTAAAATAACTGGGATATGACCCTTGGGGTTCGCAACTGGTTCAGTCTCTAAAATGATAAAATCTACAGAAAAGATAAAATTACCAATCTTGATTAAAACATCTTCTACCATTCCTTTAAGGATTCTAAGAGATCTATCTGTTAATTGTAATGTGATTTTTGTTGGTAGAAATTTTCTAATCCTAATTACTCATAAACTGAAAATGGAAGAATATTTACACTCGCTCCTAAATCTAGCAAGGCCTTCTCAATATGGATTTCTCCAATATCATATGAAATTATTGAAGATCCTGGATCCTTATATTTTATTGGCACATGACTAGATAAGTATGAGCTCACACTTGCTGTCAAAAATGCTCTCTTAGGTACATTGATGGCTCTTTTCTTGGTACAAAGGTCTTTTAAAATTTAGCATAGGTTGGAACTTGTTTAATCATGTCTAAAAAAGAGATATTTACTTGGACTTGCTTAAACACTTCTAAAATTTTATCCAAATATTCTGATTTTTTATTGGGCTTAGTCGATTTAGAAAAGGAGCTTTAGGAATTTTGGATTTTGGGCTTGGTGTACTATCAATTTCAGGAGCTTGAGTTTGTAAGGTAGGTTTTTCATAAAGTAACTCAATTAATTTTCTCTATCATCAGATGTACCTACCTTATTGTCCACTTATTTTTCAGATCTTAAGATGTGAATAGCATTCACATGACTGACTTGGTTCCCTTGTTGGGGTCGTGGACCATTTTGGTTTCTCGGGTTAGGTTCAGGTTGGCTTGGTAGCTTACCTCGTTCTCGCTCGCTCATAGCAGAAACTAGCTGACCCACTTGCATTTTCAAACGGACAATGGCTTGAAAGTTAGTGTTTATGAGTTGACCCGTGGTTTGCATGAAATTGCTCAGTATGGTATTGGTGTCAGTATTGGATTTGGCCAAAACTTCTAAACTTTTTTCTAGAGAATTAAGTTTCTTTTCATTATTATTGAAGCCTGGTGGGTTGTTTATCACAGGGTTAGGCCTTGGATTTTGCTGGCTGTAGCTAGGACCACCTACATTTGGGTTTTGTGACCAAGAAAAGTTTGGATGATTCCTCCAACCTGGGTTATATGTGGGTGCATAGGGATTGTTCACTAGTTTTTGATATGTGGCATTTACCTGTGCACATCCATTTTCTATTGGATTCATCAAAAAGGGACATTCCTCAAGGACATGATCGGGTGCACTACATGTATTGCACATGGGTGCAGAAATTTGGTTCACACTGGCTGGTCTTTGTAGCTCTAAGGCCTCTAACCTACGTGTTAATATTGCTATTTTGGCCTCTACAGCTAGAAAGTTTGAATTTGATGCATTCCTCTTGAAGGTGTTGGTTTCTCAGGTTCTCTAGTTGTTTTCCATTGTAAATTTTTCTCAACTAGGTCTTCTAGAAATTATCAGGCTTCAGTGGGTTTTTTGTACATGAATTGACCTTGGCACATGGACTCTAGCATAGTTCTAGAATTTGAATCTAGCCCTTCATAAATTATCTGGTATAGCCTCCAGATTTCTATTCCATGGTGTGGGCATTGGGTCAAGAGGTTCTTAAAGTGATCGAAGTATTTCTAGAATGATTCTCCAGCTAGTTGGTATAATTGGTTTATCTCATTCCTAATCCTAGCTATTTTGTGATAGGGGAAGAACTTCTTTAGGAACACTCTTAAAAACCCTCCCAAGTTGTGACAGATTGGTTTGGAAGACTATAGAGCCACTTTTTAGCATTATCCTTAAGGGCAAAATTGATCGGTCTTAGTTTAACCTCATCCTCTGACAGTTGTTGCAGCCTCATGGTTGCACAAACCTCTTCAAACTCTCTAATGAATATGTATGCATCCTCTATTCCCGTGAATTTTGAAAGCATATTAATGATTTGAGTTTAATTTCAAAGTTGTTTGCAGTGGATTAGGGCAACCTGATGCAAGAAGTTGGATAGAACTGACTGGATAACATAAATCCTTAAGGGTTTGGGGTTGATTGGGTTCTCCCATTGTAAAAGTTGTTGGGTTTGAAACAGGAATCCAATTAATTCTTACTAGTCGACCCGACATCCTTTTCCACGAGAAGTGAAGAAAGTATTTTTTTTATTTTTTTTATTTTAATTTTTTTTCAATCACGTTTTCAATCAAAAGAAGAGAAAAGAAAAGAAAAGGAGTACTGACTAAGTTTTTCTAATTCTAGACAGCTCCTAACTGTCAAGGTCGCCTTCGAGCACTCCAAGTTCAAATCGGCTAACCGAATCAACCAGGTAAGTGTAAGATTGGTGGGAGGTTCCCCGTGCTTTCGCAATGGACCTAATTAGATAATCACTTTCTTCGAAACGTAGTTTCTGAACCACTTTCCTAGATACTGATAGGCTAACCCACTTGAACCCGATCTAACTCTTAGATTTTTTGTCCTAATGAGCTTGAATGTCCCTAAGGCTGGCGTCTAATTAATTTTATTTAAGGATTAGGTTATGTAGATGCAAGGAGGTGATTAGTGGGCTAAGAAGGTGATTAAATTCCACCTTATCTGATTAATGGTGATGTCCTTAAGATATATTATAAAATAATGTAAAGAAAGCAAGGTGACCAAATAAAGGTGAAAGATTTTTAAAGTTTAGTTGTTTCTTTATATTAATTAAATCTTATGCGATTATATTTTTTTATGTTAATCTAATTACAGAACTAAATAAATATTAATTTTTTTGATTAGTGAGTTATGAAAGAAATAAAAAAATTAAATCAGTTAATAAGAAAATGAGACTTATGCAATCTAAATATAATGAGATAATTCTAATCTAAAAGTGAAAAATTAACTAAGCAAATAAGTAGCACTTAAAAGAAAAATCTGAAGAATTAAAGATATTTTTTTTTATGTAAATCAAAATATGTCCTAGGACAACCATACAACGTAACTTTCAGTACGTCAGGACAACCTTATGTCAGGAAGATTTTGATTAAACTCAAAAGATAGAAAGAAATTACTAAAACTAAAACTAAAAGCACGAAGAACAAGAATCTGAAATACAATTTAAATACGTCAATTCTCCGACAACGGCACCAAAAACTTGATATGTCTTAAATTTACCACAAGCACACGGTGTGCAATGTAGCACGTCCGACGAGTACAAATCGATTCCATGAGGAATTGGATTTTGAATTGTATTTAAATGCTTGCTCAGCGAGCTTTAGAGAAAAAGGGAAGAGATTGTTTGTTGAATTATGAACTATCAAAGCAATAAACTAATTAATTATAAAGGTAAATTATCTAAAAGATCTAGGGCTCTTGAATCTACTAGACCCATAAATTAGAGAGCCTTCCTATGATTTCTCTTATAATATCTCTTGATCAAGGTGTAAAATATAAACAAGCATGGATCATGAAGAGATTTAACTCAACTATGATCCATCAAATATTTTGTTCTCACTCTAATTAAGAGACCCTTCCTTTCTTCATTCTCTTGTGTTATCCAAATATAGGCTATGAAGAATTCTGACCCAACTATAACCCATCAAGATTTTCACATGGAAAGAGAAGAAATGATTTAGAAAATTATGATCCTTCTATCAATCATCCCCTCTTACACCAAATAAGCATGGACTATGAAGGGATTCTGACCTAACGATAGCCCATCAAGTCTCTTGGCGAGTGAGATGAAAGGAGAAGGATTCTAAAAATTTAAAAGCTCGAAAAGAGAAATTGAATAAAGCAGACTTCTATTCATGATCTAGCTTCATCACAAACCCCAGAGGGATTACTTAGCCAGACATAGTTGATTTGAAGTCAAAAATAAAATAACGACTAATTCTACTTGCTGGAATTGAACTTGCAGAAATTAAAAATTATAAAATTAAAAGATGCAAAAATTTAAACTATCCTATTATAAAAATTAAATAGAAAGAAAATAACTAATTTATTTCTGAATAAAAATTTTGATACAAAAATTTTCAACTCCTAAGCCATTAACAAGGCTTGGAGTTTGAACAGAAAATAAAATCTCTTACAGAACCAGACTTCTCTCCTTCTCTTGGCTTGGGATCAACCTTCTCCTGGATGACTCTCCTTCTCGTGTTGGAAGGGTGGAAGAAAGTGAGAACAAGGTGGCTAAAAAGTTTTAAAAGTGGATATGTCTGTCTGTCACACAGACACCCTACAAGAATTATGGAGTGGAGAGAGAGATACTATGAATGGAGGCATTAGGCTTTATTTATAGATGTAGGCAGGAAGGAGGATTTTATATTTTTTCGATGTGGGACTAAAAAGAGAGGATGGATGAATGGTTAGGATTTAATTTGAAAAGTATAGATGGATGGATAGGCAGTTGGTTAAATAGAAAATATAGAAGTGGTTACTTTATTTTAAAATTTTAAAAATCTCTCTTTGTTGCAGTTAGCGACCCAAACAAAATCAAATCTAAAATCCATGGACGCCGCCTCTCCATATTACTTACATCCCATCAAACTCCTATTGCTGAATTTGAATTGCTTCTGTATTCTCGCACCATCAAGGTTAGCTTCCATGCACACGCCAAGTCCAAGTTCCCAAGTCCAAGTTCTATCTCACGCTCGCGTGCCAAAGCTCACCCAAAGTCTCCTCCTAAGCCCATTTGAATCCAAACTATTTGTTTTACAAACCCCTCAGATGTCCTATTTTGATTTGAATCCCATACATCCCGCCAGAGCCTGAGCCATATGAAAATTACTGTAGCATTTCACGGCTTACCAACTTTCTTATGGACCAAGTGGTCCATTGTGGACCACCAACTTGTGTATTAGATCAGATTATCTTTCGGCTTTGAATTTAAATCCATTTTAACTCCATTTTTAGTCTCATTTGATCTCTCTAAGCCTGCAGATCGAGCTCTTCATGTTGGTGCAGCTCTTTTCTGTAAAATATATGAAAAAGTATCAATTTTAAAAGAATAAAAATAATTTGATCCATAAATTAATACTTCTATAGATAAATTTATACATCTATCATCAATCTTTAGAAGATCGATGGAAAGGAGAACTTGACCAATCTATTTACTAAAATCTTGATATCTAGGAGTTCTGAGATGATAAATCGAAGATGGGTATGTGATATTATACTGATTGGCTTTAGTCAAAGTAAGAGTTGTTGGAAATTATATCCTAAAACCAATCGTTTGATGATTGTACTAATTATAAATATATATAAATTGATAAATAATAAAAGTTATTTGATATTTTTTATCACAAAGATATATCTTTTAACAAACTCTTATGTTGTGATGAAGTCCTTAAGACTACTTTGATCGATAAAGGAGGATTTATCACGTAGTCCTTAAATTAGTTCGTGACCAAATGATACGCTATTACTAGGACAAGAGCGATATCAAGTGTAGGTCGTTGTGTGCCATATACGTTGGTTGTCCTTATAACCAAATGGTATGGAGATACTAGTATAGCATACAGGTGAGATGTAGGGATACATCATCACTGAACATAACCAACTATGGAGCACTCTACTGTCAAGGATAGCTCACGAAGGGTATGGGTATAAGTATCCCTCCGACCTGAGATCACCATGATGACTTGCAAGCAACTCACTGTACTTTGATGTCAGACTAACTGAATTTTTAATTCAGTGTAGAAGATTTTTGGGTATAGTCATGTACTTGTCAAGTCGGTGCGTGAGTCAAGATGGGATTGACCTCTCCGAATTAGTAGGAGATATGCATCAGTGTATTTTAATTTAGCAAAACTTGGGTCTGGATAATTCATGTGATGGATTTGAAAAAGATTGAAATATAATGTGAATGATTTATCTAGGATTGATAGTTAAATTCTTGATCGTTCTTAAGCATTAGGGTCAAAGGGATGAATTATATGATAATCATACGTCAATAGGTTCTTGAATGTTGCTTCGCCTTCATTCGACCTATTCAGACATCGGGTCACCATTGCTAGATGGTTACATCAATTGGTTTAGAAAGGTGTTCCTGTGCTACTAGCTTAAGTTCAAACCTATAAGGTCACACTCAAAAGAAGTTTCTAACTGATCATGTGGCGATCAATGATTGAGAATCGTTCAAGGATTTAATCATCAATTCGATTGATGATTAACCTTTTGCAAAAGTTACAATAAATTAATTTATTAAGTGTTAGTAAATTAATAGAAGGTTAATTAATAATTAGATTACTAATTAGCTTAATTTGATTGAGCAAAGAGGATTAAATAAAATCTAATTGAATTAGATTGAATTAGGTTTGACCCGATTAGGTTATGAGATGACCTAATCGCTAAGAGAGAATTATCCCTGATTTGATCAGGACTTTGATTCAATCAATTTCTAATTTAATTAAAATTTGGTTAAGAATTTATGAGTTTAATTAGATTGGTTTCATATATTTTATTTGGGCTAAATCAGATGTGATTTGGTTTGGATTTAAATAAGGAAACTTAGAGTCCTAATTGGAATAGTACTCTTCTCCCTGTGCCAACCTAGATTGCATGCCATATATCTCCACACACAAAATTATTTTGTGTGAGATTTTTTTATACCAAAGAATTCTTTCTCTTATCTATCTCACATCCAAATCTAATTTGATTTTGATAAAAGAAAAGTTTTAAAATTAGGTTTCAAAATATTTCTTATCAGGAGAATCTGTTCTCATCCAGATCAACCTCTCCACGTCAATAAATTTTTTTCTCCCTATACGTGTGATATTTTGAGGAAAGTTTTCATGAGAGATTAGTTGAAGACTGATTTATTATGAAAAAATATGGGAAGGGGTGTCTCATATTTTTTTGGCATATTTTTGGATGTGGAATTGTGAAGGGAGGCAGAATCCTATAAGAGTCCAGTATCATTAGGACTCTTCACCCCACCTCTTTACATGCCTATAAAAGGGACTTTTATGGTTTTTTTTTATGTGTGTAAGATACTAGAAGAGAGCTCTTCATGTGGTAGAAGTTTGGGCATAGTTTATGATGTGAAAAATAGAGAGGAGGGTCCTCTCTTTTGGGGTGTGCGCAAAAACTTAAATTTCAGGTTTCTGATTCTAGGGGTTTGGGAGGAGAAAATAAATTAGAAAAAAAATTATTGTTGCTCCTAGATT
This sequence comes from Elaeis guineensis, assembly GCF_000442705.2. Lineage (NCBI taxonomy): Eukaryota > Viridiplantae > Streptophyta > Magnoliopsida > Arecales > Arecaceae > Elaeis > Elaeis guineensis. Next base: position 46,204,077 of record NC_026005.2, read on the forward strand.
GATTTTGATGATTACAAAGCAGATTGAAGGGATACAAATAATTTTAAATTGAAAAAGTCCTTGTGCTCTTCAAGGGCAAAATCATAATTTCACTAAAATCTTGATTTGATAGTATCATTTGGTAGAACAAATGATTTGTAATCTATTGGTAAAAATTTTATTATTTTTGGACTTATATCTTTGAAGTTATGAAGGTTTGAAGTGTATGAGTCGACTTATGAGTCAACTCATGGCACTATGAGTTGATTGGCATGCAAAAATTTCCCATGGCACGCTGGATTTTTGGCTTGGCACGACCTGTGAGTCGACTCATGAGTCGACCCACAAGGCATGAGTCGACTCATGAGTCGACCTCTGCTGATTTGGGCCAAAAAATTCAAAAATCCAAGTTTCTGGTCTTTGCAACAGAAGTCGACTCATGAGTCGACTCCTGAAGCATGAGTTGACTCATGAGTCGACCCCTGCGATGGAAAATATCAGCAACGGCTATTTTTTTGCCCGTTTTAATTGACTTTTATGCTTCCTAAAATTGCTCTAACGGCTCTTTATCTGCCTAAAATGTTTCTCTTATTTCTTAAGGTTATAAAAGGTCTCAAATGGTGAAAGAAACTGTAGATCAAACGAGAGATCAAATACAAAAGAGAGGATCCAAAATATACACGAAGTGATCAACGAGATATTCGAGAGAAAAAGAAAAGAGGATCCAAAATCCACACGAGAGATTGTGAAAGAGATTCAAGAGCATTCAAAGAGAGGATTTTTTCAAGCCTTTTGTTCAACCTTGATCCAGAGATCTTTCAAAGCCTTCAAGAAGTCCTCAATCAAAGATCATCTTCTTCTCAAGCGTTCATTCAAGCGTTCATCCACCTTGAGAAAATCCAAAAAGGGGATTCTTCATTTGAGTAAAGTATTTTATTGTTATATTCGCTCATTTAAGGAGCTGTTATTGTATTAATTTGTGCTCTAAATTTTCTTACTCTTTGTGAGTATTTGTTCTTGTTTTTGGAGGATTTCTAAAATAAAGAAAGGTTGATCCGAACCTGAAATCGGAGTGTTTTGGGTTAGCTTGTACCCGGGAAACAAGTAGACTAGCTTGGGATAGCTAGTGTCAAAGTTTTCGA
>NC_026005.2:46205297-46227797 GCF_000442705.2 Elaeis guineensis
AGGTCAATTCATGTACAAAGAACCCACGAAGCTGGCAATTTCTAGAAGACCTAGCTAGAAAATTTAAATGGAAAACTAGGGAACCTGAGAAACCAACACCTTCAAGAGGAATGCATCAAATTCAAACTTCTCAGCTGCAGAGGCCAAAATAGCAACATTAACACGTAGGTTAGAGGCCTTAGAGCTACAAAGACCAGCCAGTGTGAACCAAGTTTCTGCACCCATATGCAATGCATGTAGTGCACCCGATCATATCCTTGAGGAATGTCCTTCCTGATGAATCCAATAGAAAATGATGTGCACAGGTAAATGCCACATACCAGAAACCAGTGAACAATCCCTATGCACCCACATAACCCAGGTTGGAGGAATCATCCAAACTTTTTTTGTCACAAAACCAAATGTAGATGGTCCTAGCTACAGCCAGCAAAATCCAAGGCCTAACCCTGATAAACAATCCACCAGGCTTTAATAATAATGAAAAGAAACTTAATTCTCTAGAGAAAAGTTTAGAAGTCCTGGCCAAATCCAATACTGACACCAATGCCACATGAGCAATTTCATGCAAACCATGGGTCAACTCATAAACACTAACTCCCAAGCCATTGCCGTTTGAAAATGCAAGTAGGTCAGCTAGCTTCTGCTATGAGCGAGCGAGAACGAGGTAAGCTACCAAGCCAACCTGAACCTAACCCGAGAAACAAAATGGTCCACGACCCCAACAAGGGAACCAAGTCAGTCATGTGAATGCTATTCACACCTTAAGATCTAAAAAATGACAATAAGGTAGGTACATCTGATGATAGAGAAAATTTAATTGAGTCACCTTATGAAAAATCTACCTTACAAACTCAAGCTCCTGAAATTGATAGTACACCAAGCCCAAAATCCAAAATTCCTAAAGCTCCTTTTCCAAATCGACTAAGACCCAATAAAAAATCAAATATTTGGATAAAATTTTAGAAGTGTTTAAGCAAGTCCAAGTAAATATCCTCTTTTAGACATGATTAAACAAGTTCCAACCTATGCTAAATTTCTAAAAGACCTTTGTACCAAGAAAAGAGCCACCAATGTACCTAAGAGAGCATTTTTGGCAGCAAGTGTGAGCTCATACTTATCTAGTCATGTGCCAATAAAATATAAGGATCCAGGATTCCAATAATTTCATGTGATATTGGAGAAACCCATATTGAGAAGGCCTTGCTGGATTTAGGAGCTAGTGTAAATATTCTTTCATTTTCAGTTTATAAGCAATTAGGATTGGAAAAACTTCTACCGACAAAAATCACATTACAATTAGCAGATAGATCTCTTAAGATCCCTAAAGGAATGGTAGAAGATGTTTTAATCAAGATTGATAATTTTATCTTCCCTATAGATTTTATCATTTTAGAGACGAACCAGTTGCAAACCCCAAGGGTCATATCCCAGTTATTTTAGGAAGACCATTCTTAGCTACTGCAAATGCTGAAATTAACTGTCGGAATGGACTTATGAAGCTATCTTTTGAAATATGACAATTGAGCTAAATATATTCAACCTAGAACAAGAATCCTCCCAGCATGCTGATGTAAATTCACGAGAAAATTTATGAATCCATTGACATTAGATGAAGAAGTCGATTTCGAGTCTAGTTTCTGGCCAATCAAATGAATCTGAAGAAATCAATAAAATTCTTATAGATAATAGGAATAGCCAGAGACAAGAGCCTTCCATTGAACCAATCACAAAAATAATTAGTCTATCATCCAAACCATCAATAGAGAAGGAAACCAAATTAGAATTGAAATTCCTCTCCAAACACCTTAATATGCATATTTAGGTCTAGAAGAAACTTTGCCTGTAATTATCACATCTGACCTAAATTCTGAATAAGAAGAGGAGTTGCTAGAAATTTTGAAAAAGAATCATGAAGCAATAGGCTGGACATGGCTGATATTAAGGGAATAAGCCCTTCCATAGTTCAACACAGGATTCACCTAGAGGAAGAAGCCAAACCAACTAGAGATGCTCAGAGAAGACTTAACCCACTATGAAGGATGTAGTCAAAAAGAAATTCTAAAGTTACTTGATAATGGAATCATCTATCCATCTCTGATAGCTCGTGGGTAAGTCCTGTACAAATGGTACCTAAAAAGTCTGGGGTAACAGTGGTCCAGAATGAAGCAAACGAACTTATTCCAACTAAGATACAAATGGGGTGGAGGGTCTGTATAGACTATAGAAAATTGAATGCTGCAACAAGAAAAGATCATTTTTCAATTGTCGTTTATTGATCAAATGGTAGAAAAATTAGTCGGACAAGAGTTCTACTATTTTCTTGATGGATATTCCGACTATAATCAGATCCCTATAGCCCCCGAAGATCAGAAAAAGACTACATTCACTTGTCCATTTGGAACCTTTGCTTATAGGCGTATGTCCTTTGGATTATGTAATGCACCGGCAACATTTCAGAGATGCATGATCAGTATTTTTTCGAATATGGTTGAACGATTTTTGAAAATTTTTATGGATGACTTTTCTATCTTGGTCTGACTTTCTCTAAATGCTTAGATCATCTGAGATTAGTTTTAGAAAGATGTAAGGAGAAGCACTTAGTTCTTAACTGGGAAAAGTGCCAATTCATGGTTAGAGAAGGGATAGTTCTTGGCCAGTAGTTTCGAAAAAAAAGAATTGAAGTGACAAGGCCAAAGTAGATCTTATTGCAAGTCTTCCACCACCCAAATCTGTCAAAGAAATCCATTCATTTCTAGGACATGCTGAATTTATAGAAGATCATTGTCAATTTTAGCAAAATGGTCGCCCATTAACTAATCTCTTAACAAAAGAATCAAATTTGAGTTCACTCATGAATGCCTAGAGTCTTTTGAATTCCTTAAAAAGGCACTCATTTCAGCTCCTATCATTCACCCCTTGTCTGATCTGAACCTTTTGAACTGATGTGTGATGTGTCTGATCATACTGTGGGTGCAGTTTTAGGTCAAAGAATTAATAAGCTCCTAGAGTTATTTACTATGTGAGCAAAACCTTAAATGATGCGCGCTTAATTACACTACCACTGAAAAAGAGTTCCTGGCCGTTGTCTTTGCCCTAAAAAAATTTAGGTCTTTTTGGTTGGGTCTCACACCATTGTCTATACTGATCACTCAGCCATTAGACATCTCCTAGCAAAGAAAGATGCCAAGGCACGCTTGATACGATGGATCTTACTCCTTCAAGAATTTGACTTAGAAATCAGAGATAAAAAAAGATACGAAAAATACAGTAGCGGATCACTTATCCCGAATCATAGTCACACCATCTAGTGAATCACCTATCAATGAATTTTTTTCTGATGAATAGCTCATGTCTGTGTCCACTGAACCATGGTATGCTGATATTGTCAACTATTTAGCCATTGATAAAGTTTCTTCTCATTGGACTACTCAAGACAGACACAAATTCTTTGCCCAAGTAAAGTATTTCATTTGGGATGATCCATACCTCTTTAAGCAATGTCCTGATCAAATAATTAGAAGTGTGTCCTGGACAATGAGGTTAGAAGTATTTTATCATTTTGTCATGACCAAGCATGTGGTGGTCACTTTGCGTCCAAGAAAACAACTGCTAAAGTCCTTCAATGTGGATTTTATTGGCCCAATCTATTTAAGGATGCATACGAGTACTGTAGAAGTTGTGCTCGATGCCAACAATGGGGTGAATCACCAAGAGAAATATGATGCCTCTCAATCCAATCTTGGTGGTTGAAATTTTTGATGTGTGGGGGATCGATTTTATAGGCCCATTTCCAAACTCATTTGGAAATGAATACATTTTAGTAGCTATCGACTATGTCTCGAAGTGGGTAGAAGTTCTTTCCTGTAAATCTACTGATAGCAAAGTGGTCATAAAATTTTAAAAGAAAATATTCTCTCCCGCTTCGGCATTCCTAAAGCAATTATTAGTGATCGGGGACACATTTTTGCAACTGACTCTTTGCCCAATTAATAAAAAAATATAATGTCACTCACAAGTTGGCCACACCTTATCACCCTCAGACTAGTGGACAAGTAGAGGAGTCCAACAAACAGATCAAACAAATCTTGAAGAAAACCGTTAATACCAATAGAAAAGATTGGTCCTTGAAATTAGTTGATGCACTATGGGCATATCAAACCACCTTCAAGACCAATTTAGCAATGTCTCTCTATAGGATTGTGTTTAGAAAACCTTGTCACTTGCCTGTTGAGCTAGAGCATAAAGCCATGTGGGCTATTAAAAATTTAAATATGGATTTGGACATAGCTGGAAACCATAGAAAGCTTCAAATTAATGAATTAGAAGAACTAGAAATGAAGCTTACGAGAATGCTAAGGTGTACAAGGAGCGAACCAAAGTATTTCATGATCAGGCAATTATGAGAAAATCATTTACTCCTGGATAAAAAGTTTTTTTATATAATTCTAGATTATACTTATTTCCTGAAAAGCTTAGGTCTAGATGGACAGGACCTTTCTTAGTTAAAGAAGTCTTCCCATATGGAGCTATAGAAATTGAAAATCCAAGTAATGGTGCTGTGTTTAAAGTTAATGGTCAAAGATTGAAACCATTCTTGGAACTACCCAAAGAATCTATTGATGAAGCCATGGTTCTTTATGAGCCAATTTATCATGATTAAATTGCTTGAAATATTTTGTCTGGCTGAAGACATTAAACTTAGCGCTTCTAGGAGGCAACCCAAAAATTTTTTTCAACTAATATCATTTTTATTGAATAAATAAAGATACCAGTCTTCGGGCTTCGGACTTTCAGACTGACATCGCACCAGATCACCTTCAACAAAGAACACATAATCAGGTGACATCTTTCTTTTTCTTACATTCAGTGTGTTTCTTCCTTCATTAGAAATAATGATATTTAAGTTGGGAAGTAAAAAAAAAAATTTCTTAAGCAAAATAGATTAAAAAAATATATAATAATAATAAGAGTTAGAAAGTATTTGCTAATGACTGTAGCGAGTTAAGAAGTAGATTAGTGGATAGACTTTTAGTAACTTAGATCACCTAAAGGCTATTAGCACTTTTAATTACACATGCACACTGACAAGGCAAATAGGTGCTGGTTGTGAGGCCAACTGAGGACTCAATTATCACTTAAATTTGGTAATTGATATACACTCCAATCAAAAAAAATTGAATTTGAGGAAAGAGCTACCTGCCTAAAATAAAAACACAGAGTATATGTGGATTGTCCTAAGCTTAGTAACCGGATCTCTGCACCTAAGTCAAGTGTGAAGGTTCGCGTCAAACAGTGAAGGGAAGGCCAGGATGCTCAGCAAAAAAAAAAAAAAAAAAGGCAGTGTGAAAGCTACCTTAAGTTTATTTGGAGGTGTATAGAAAATTAACCAAAATAAGGTAATAAGAGAAGATACATTTGTCCTTTACAAGCCAGCACTGAAATGCTAAGTTGGTCATCACAAATACAAGTGCTGTAGACCTTTCGATGTATTCTAAGGAAGTTTCTAATTGTACTAACTATAAAATTTACTTTTAAAGCTCAATATTTAATTAGTAATACTTGCTAAACTCTTTTACTTTCAATTCTAGATCTATTTTTATCAAAGATGATCTTAAATTTAAAATTAAAAAAAAAAATTATATATTGCATTGCTAAGGGACTAGCAATAAATAAGTTGGAAGGTGTGATAGGTATATAAATTTATCCATAGAAGTATTAATTTATGAATCAAATTATCTTTATTCTTTTAAAATTGATACTTTTTCGTATATTTTACAGAAAAGAGCTGCACCAATATGAAGAGCCCAATCTGCAGGCTTAGAGGGATCAAATGAGACTAAAAATGGAGTTAAAATAGATTTAAATTCAAAGCCGAAAGATAATCCGATCTAATACGCAAGTTGATGGTCCACCATGGACCACTTGGTCCATAAAAAAGTTGATAAGCCATGAAATGCTATAGTAATTTTCACATGGCTCAGGCTCTGGCAGGATGTATGGGATTCAAATCAAAATAGGACATCTGAGGGGTTTGTGAAACAAACAGTTTGGATTCAAATGGGCTTAAGAGGAGACTTTGGGTGAGCTTTGGCACGCGAGCGTGAGATAGAACTTGGACTTGGGAACTTGGACTTGGCGTGTACACAGAAACTAACTTTGATGGCGCGAGAATACAGAAGCAATTCAAATTCAGCAACAGAAGTTTGATGGGATGTGAGCAATACGGGGAGGCGGCGTCCACGGATTTTAGATTTGATTTCATTTGGGTCGCTAACTGCAACAAAGAGAGAGATTTTTAAAATTTTAAAATAAAGTAACCACTTCTATATTTCCTATTTAACCAACTGCCTATCCATCCATCCATTCTTTTCAAATTAAATCCTAACCATTCATCTATCCTCTCTTTTTAGTCCCACATCAAAAAAATATAAAATCCTCCTTCCTGCCTATATCTATAAATAAAGCCTAATGCCTCCATTCATAATATCTCTCTCTCCACTCCATAATTCTTGTAGGGGGTCTATTTGACAGACAGACATACCTACTTTTAAAACTTTTTAGCCACCTTATTCCCATTTTCTTCCATCCTTCCAACACACGAGAAGGAGAGTCAGCCAGGGGAAGGTTGATCCCAAGCTAAGAGAAGGAGAGAAGTCTGGTTCTGTAAGAGATTTTATTTTCTGTTCAAACTCCAAGCCTTGTTAATGGCTTAGGAGTTGAAAATTTTTGTATCAGAATTTTTATTCAAAAATAAATTAGTTATTTTTTTCTATTTAATTTTTACAATTTTAATTTTTGCAATAGGATAGTTTAAATTTCTGCATCTTTTAATTCTGTAATTTTTAATTTCTGCAAGTTCAATTCCAGCAAGTAGAATTAGTCATTATTTTATTTTTGACTTCAAATCAACTATGTCTGGCTAAGTAATCCCTCGGGAGTTTGCGATGAAGCTAGATCATGAATAGAAGTCTGCTCTATTCAATTTCTCTTTTCGAGCTTTTAAATTTTTAGAATCTTTCTCCCTTCATCTCACTCGCCAAGAGACTTGATGGGCTATCGTTGGGTCAGAATCCCTTCATAGTCCATGCTTGATTTGGTGTAAGAGGGGATGATTGATAGAAGGATCATAATTTTCTAAATCATTTCTTCTCTTTCCATGTGAAAATCTTGATGGATTATAGTTGGGTCAAAATCTCTTCATAGCCTATACTGGATAACACAAGAGAAGTGAAGAAAGGAAGGATCTCTTAATTAGGGTGAGAACAAAATATTTGATGGATCATAGTTGAGTTAAATCTCTTCATGATCCATGCTTGTTCATATTTTACACCTTGATCAAGGATATTATAAGAGAAATCATAGGAAAGCTCTCTAATTCATGGGTCTAGTGGATTCAAGAGCCCTAGATCTTTTAGATAATTTACCTTTATAATTAATTAGTTTATTACTTTGGTAGTTCATAATTCAACAAACAATCTCTTCCCTTTTTCTCTAAAGCTCGCTTGAGCAAGTATTTAAATACAATTCAAAATCCAATTCCTCGTGAGATCGACTCGTACTCGTCGGACATGCTACATTGCACACCGTGCACTTGTGGTAAATTTAAGACATATCAATTGACGTCACCTTAACAGATTTTTCTGAATAATATGGTAGCGATGCAGAATGCCTGGTAAGCTAATGGGACTTCAGTTCCTTGGTATAAGCTATGACTCCGGTGCTGTACAATATAGTAGGACCATCATCGAAAGGTACCACTCCTAGCTTGCCAGTGAATCTGTACAATCATATAGCTTTCTTGTAAGCATCGAATGCTGCAATGCATTCTGCCTCGCAATTTGAATTTGGTTATATTTTTCTGCTTGGAACCTTTCCAGCAGATTGCTCTATTATTTAAGGTAAGGATGTATTCCGATATGTTCTTGCTATTATTATATCTAACTAAAAACTGAAATCATACTCCACAAGTTTTAAGTTAGATTCTTCATGACCGAGTCACCGATCCTTAGTATTTCTTAAATACTTAAGAATGACGTTCCAGTGATTCTCATCCGGATCTTGCAGGTATCCACTCACTACCCTAGTAAGTATACCATATCCAGTTCTCATACATGGTGTACATGATAGAATAAATTTTACTCATAAATATCCTATGTATGTTGGACTGAAAAAATCTAAGCAGCCTCTTAGATCTATCTCTATAGATCTTCATCACTAGGATGAGATATACTTTTCTCAAAGTCCCTTATAGAGAACAATAATAACAACGAAACCTTTATTCCCTATAATGTAAAGAATGTCATTTTTGATTAAGAGAATTTTATTCACATACAAGACAAGAAATATACTCATAGAACTATTAACTTATTTGTATTTGCAGGATTTTTTTTCGTTCTCAATGAAGCCATGCATTTTGATCACTTATCAACATGCACATTTCAACTCCAAAATATTTAGCATCGCCACAAGAGAAAATATCTTGTTATGATCAATACCATAATGTTGACAATATTCTTAGGCAACCAGACGAGCTTTTTAGGTCTTCATCTTCTCATCTGCGCTACTCTGATCCTATTGAAGATCCACTTACACTCTATAGGCTTTACCCTTCGAGTGAATCAACGAGTGTCCATACATCATTGACTTTCATAGACTCTATTTCAGACCTATGGCTCCAAGCCATTAATCAGAGTCAAACCTTTACATGGCATCCATGTAGATAATCAAATCTTAGTTGTTCTCATCGAGTTCAACTGGATCAGGTCTCGAAACTAGAAATCAAAATATCTATCCAACAGACGTGGTACTCTACCAAATCTCCTTAATGGTGCCTCTACAATGGATTTCAGATTTGATCTAATCAAATCCGATTCTATGGGTTCATTAGATTGTGCCAGTTCTTCTACCTGTCGAACTTCATAAGTTCTACATTAAAGTCATCAATACCTTCACCAAGATACTCCCTTTCTAAAAGGAATGCCGAACAACTTTTGTTCTTTAGCAAGATAGAAGTTATGTCCCCTAGATTCTTTGGGGTTATCCTATAAAATAATATATATAAGATCAGGATCTAAGCTAATCGATCTGCAAATGCTCGACATAAACCAAATACTTCCAATCTTAAGGTAAGAGAATATCGACTTACGCCTAATCCATATCTTATATGAAATTATTACGACTGATTAATTTAGAATCTAGTTTAGAACATAACAAGCAGTCTTAAGAGCGTAACTTTAAAAGGAGACTGACAGACTTTTAAGCCCCATCATGGATCGAACTATGTCCAACAAAGTCGATTCCAACAGAGAGAATCTTATTCTCTTCTAGATATGTTAAAACTTACTTGAAATGCATTCTCCTCTTCGGTCTGATCAAAAAATTTTAATGCTCTTTCAAATTTATTTTTTTATCTTATTATGGACTTATTTGAATATTTTAAATAATCTAAATTTATGACAAACATGTTCGTAGATCCAATACATCATTATGTATCAGATTCAGAATATCATTGGCTCGTTCATTTTTTTCAATAAAAAGTGACTTGATCATCTTACTAAGGAGATAGGATTGACAGGTTGACAATAATTTACAATCATTGACCTCAACAATTATCACCTGTTGATCTTATTCTTATTTATATGATCGAGCCTAAATTATCAAAGGTAAACATTGGTGACATTATCTACTTTAGGATTTGTTTGTTGTGTACATTATACTAACAGGCTGTGACTATTCATAAATGTCATTTCTAGTTGTCCACATGATTTTGACATCATTCATAATGAAATCATAAAATCATTAGATAATAGTGACAATCACTAAAATAATATTATTGAAATTAAAAATAAGCTCGATGATTCTTAAAATCAAGATTGGAATATAACTTCCAACCCAATGTTCAGGAAGCTCTTGCTATTTCCAATATTTCTACTATCCTGAAGTTATTGCAACAATTTGCATAGACTTCTGATATCTAATAATCAGGTAATAGTATCACGGATAGAGAAATCACAAGGTGTTATCATATAAGTACCTTGTCCAGCAATCCTTTGTTGATTTCTCTTCTTTAGCCTGTTCGGATCAAAAAATTATGTCAGACTAGGTTAACCTTAGACTTTCTTGTCAGTTCTGGCTCCTCAGCCCAAGCACAACTTTCTTGCACCTTCTTTTTCTTTCTTAAAGGATTGTTCTCCACTGAAGATACATCTTCAGAAGTGTGAAAGAACTCCTTCAACATTTGGAGAATTTTCTCCCACTGAGCATCATTGAATTTATAGCTAAATTCATATTCTTTGCTACTCTCGATAACACCACATAGTGATATGATCATTTGGCTACTTCTGATAAGTGTCCTTGATCGCATCACATGTGTTGGATGTGAAAATTTTAGGTGCTGGATCCATAATTATATGTAGGATCCATTCGTACTCTAGAATTAGTTGTAACTTTCAATACCAATTATCGAAGTTGAATCTTAAAAAATTAGTCACTATCAAATAGTGAATGGAGCAACATACATCTAGCCATAACTGAAAGAAAAATACAAGACTTCTATGTTTATGAATTGATTAAGTCTAAAAACTTGAACTTTAGTCTAAAGGTTCTTCCACTATTTTAATCGAATTGGTAGCCTCTACCTCCAATCCGAGAAATTATCTTAATTTTTTAACGGGTACTAAAATTCACACAGACTACATACAAGCTCGAGGATGGCTCGGTCAATCCATATGCATCTATGGGTAGGTTCTAAATCAATTATTTCTTCAAATAATTTTTAGTAATTAATTTTATCTCAGAATTCATTTTAATAGGCGATAGGCCTCCACTGAAAGTTTTGGTTAGGTCAAACTATTAACATAAACTTACTTAGTATTTCTAACTAATGAATGATCAGGTCCGAGGATGGCTTGATCAATCCAACCATCATCAAATAGTACAGCAGAGTCATCACATGATGAATGATAATTTTATCATTTAGAAAGAACACCAGACGGATGGCGCCTATAATGTCAATCAAAAATAATGGATCCATTATCATTCACCTTAATGGGAGGCTATGATCTAGTTATCTCCATAACTAGCTTATTTTATGGATCTAATAATTTAAAAAATTTAATCAATTTAGAGAAGAGATGAGAAGAGATCAACCAGTAAACCACAATCCTCCCACTGACTTCACTAAGTCATTGAATTGGATCAGGGTCATGCTGGTTGAAATGACACCTAGATCAATCACATTGATTAACCTTAATGACATAGATCAACTTGAATTACTTAGTAATCTAATCAAGATATAATCTATCAAATTGGTTAGGTAAGTGAGATCGATGGAAGGATCTGCTAAGCTTGCCTTAGATACCATCAAAATGGTCAGATAAGTCACTCCCAATTAAAAATCACCGATCAAAATGCCGAACTTATCTTAGACACCAATTGGTTAATTAGTTTCAATTTGACCAATCTAATGATTCAGGTTCAACCACTGAGCCATAATCAAGATCCATTTGGTCTAATCAAAGACATGGACTTGACCATCTATAACTATTGTATTGGTTCTAGAGAAATCCTGATTTTAATCTAATTCAATATTTAGTTAGATTTAATCAATTTCTCTAGTTAGTCCATTGACTCTTTGATTCTAATCTTAGGTCTAACCCAATTAAGAGGACCTGATCTAAGCTAACCCATGCCCTCATATTTTATGCGAATGTCATTAGATCTTAAATCATAATTCTAGATCTAATCGATTCTATACTTAATTCTCAATTAAGTTCCACATCAACATGGTTAAGGTTTTGAAAATAATTTTCACATGTAAATTATAAAATATTTTAGATCAAATCTAAATTTTTTATGATTTTAAATCAAAATAATTTTGATGAAATAAGATTAGATGTAACTAACTTCTTTGCAACTTGCATCACATATAACAATACCTAGGGTTTCAAGATCTAGGATTTTGTAAGAAAGTAAGTTTTCTCCTTTCACTTTCTTCTTCATGGGATCTAATCATATGGCACCCCTACATGTCATAAAAGCACCTAATCGAATGGAAAGAAAGGGCCCTTAAACTCTTCTTGCTCCTATGACCAGACGGCTTGATGATCAACCCAATCCAAGTACTTGCAAATCGGATCATCTAATCTAATCACATATCATATATGCATGAATTTAGATCTAATATAAATTATATCAGATCTGATTACAATCTTAGATCATATCTAAATTAGATCATAATCAACACATGTATGACATAAAATCAGATTTTATCAAGGATTAGTACAAACAAGGACAACATTTTCACTGTAAAAGGTAAACCCTACAGCAGGATAACCTTATGTCAGTTAGTGCGATCAATCATTTATTAAATTTAGATCAAAATATTACATATCAGATCTAAATAAAATTAAAATTTAGATTTAATATACACATAAATCATGTCATAACGAACCTAGGCTCTGATACAACTGTTGGGATGCGTAGGCGATTTCATGCATGTATTTCAAATTTTTTTCAAAAAAATTACAACGGAAGATAACTAAATTAATCAAATTAATCTAACATGCATATGATCTAATCATCAAATCAACCTACTTTAGGATCTATGACATATTATGTTGCATATAAAATCTAAAATAATCTGAAGATAAAATCATCATGCATGTATATGAGCAGTAGATCACATCTACTTCTAATCTAAGTTTAGAACTCCATACTTGAGTGCGGGTCAATGATCTCTGCTACTGAGAGACATGATGGAGATGATCTTTACTTATTTTTCATAGCCACACATGCATCCGACCTCTATGAGAAATCCACTTGAAGCTCCGATCTGATCGGTCTTTTCGAGAGTACTAGCTCTCATGAAAATATTCTTCTTGACTGATCTGGATCCTTTATTCAAATCTTTAAAATATTTCTAAAGCTTGAAGATGGACTTCTAGAGGAGATGAAGAGGTAAAAAAAGATTAAAAAAATATTTTTTTTAATTTATTTTCTCATCCCAAATCCTTAGAATCAAAAATCTGAAATTCAGATTTTTACGCACACCCCAAGAGAGAGGACCCTCCTCTCTATTTTTCACACCATGAACTATACCTAAACTTCTACCATGTGAAGAGTTCTCTTCTAGTATCTTACACACATAAAAGAAACTATAAAAGCCCCTTTTATAGGCATGTAAGGAGGTGGGGTGAAGAGTCCTAATGATCCTAGACTCTTACAGGATTCTGCCTCCCTTCACAATTCCACAACCAAAAATATATCAAAAAAATATAGGATGCCCCTTATCATATTTGTTTATAGTAAATCAGTTCTCTAAATAATCTCTCATGAAAAATCTCCTCAAAATGTCATACATATAAGGAGAAAGAAATTTATTGGCGTGGAGAGGTTGATCTGGATGAGAACAGATTCTCCTGATAAGGAATATTTTAAAATCTAATTTTAGAACCTTTCTTTTATTAAAACTAAATTAGATTTGGATATAAGATAGACAAGAGAAAAAACTCTTTGATGTGAAAAAATCTTACACAAAATAATTTTGTGTGTGGAGATATATGGTGTGCAATCTGGGTTGGCACAGGGAGAAAAGTCTTATTCCAATAAGGACTCTAAGTTTTCTTATTTGAATCCAAACCAAATCATATTTGGTTTAGCCCAAATAAAATATATGAAACTTAATCTAATTAAGCTCATAAATTTTTAATCAAATTTTAATCAAATTAAAAATTGATTAAACCAAAGTGCTGATCAAATCAGGGATAATTCTTCCTTAGCAATTAGATCATCTCATAACCTAATCGGAACAAACCTAATTGAATTTAATTGAATTAGATTTTATTTAATTCTCTTTGCTCAATCAAATTAAACTAATCAGCAATCTAATTGTTAATTAATTCTTCATTAATTCACTAACACTTGGTGAATTAATTTATTGCAACTTTTGCATAAGATTAATCATCAATCGAATTGATGATTAAATCCTTAAATGATTCTCAATCGTTGATCAGCCACATGATCAATCAGAAACTTTTTGTGAATGTGACCCCATAAGTTCGAACCTAAATCGGTAGCACAGGAACACCTTCTTGAACCAATCAATATAACCATCCAACAATGGTGACCCGACATCCGGATAGGTCGAATGAAGGCAAAGCAATATTCAAGAACCTATTAGCGTATGGTTACTGTATAATTCATCCCTTTGACCCTAATACTTGAAGACGACCAAGAATTTAACTGTCAATCCTAAATAAGTCATCTACATTATATTTTAATCTTTTTCAAATCCATCACATGAATTATCCAAGCTCAAATTTTGCTAAAGTGAAATACACTGATGCATATTTTCTACTAATTCGGAGAGATCAATCCCATCTTGACTCACACACCGACTTGATAAATACCTGACTATACCCAAAAATCTTTCATCACTAAATTAAAAACTCAATTAGTCTGGTACCAAAGTATAGTGAGTTGCTTGTAAGTCACTGTGGTGATCTTAGATCGGAGGGACACTTATATCCATACCCTTCGTGAGCTACCCTTAACAGTAGAGTGCTCCGTAGTTGGTCACGTTCAGTGATGATGTATCTCTATATCTCACCTGTATGTTATACCAGTATCTCCATACCATTTGGTTACAAGGACAACCAATATATATGACACACCATGACCTACACTTGATATCGCTATCATCGTAGTAATAGCGTATCGTTTGATCGTGAACCAATTTAAGAACTACACGATAAATCTTTTTTTATCAATTAAAGTAGTCTTAAGAACTTCATCACAATATAAGAGTTCATTAGAAGATGTATCTTTATGATAAAAAATAACAAATAACTTTTGTTATTTATCAATTCATATACATTTATAATTAGCACAATCGTCAAACGATTGATTTTAGGACACAATTCCCAACAAATGATATGCATTGGCTTTAGGACACAAGCTTCTCATGAGTGCTCCATCCTGACAGTATTTCAAAAGTAAAAAAATCGCTAATGGTCCACATCAATGCAGTCTTCATTATAAAATTTTGCTTCTTCGATGTATCAAAAGTATGTATGCCATTGAACCATAAGAATTTCAGCTCATCAACAAGAGACCTTAGATATACATCAATGCTTCTACCAGGATGTCATGGTCCAAGAATGAGTAATATAAGAAAGATGTTATATTCTTTCATGCACATCCCAAGTAGAAGATTGTATGGAGTAGTAAAGACGGACCAACATGAACAAGGGGCTGCTGCATGACTGAACAGTGTAAAGCCATTCGTAGATAGATCTAATCGGACATTGCATGATTCCTAAGCAAATAAAAGATGACAAGCATCAAATTGCTTTTATGCTTTGCTGTCCGATGGATAACTCATCATATTGGAGTGCTTGTGAATTCTTTTTTTGTGCCATCTCATCTGTCCAACAATACTCTTGGACAAGTAGAGCCTCTGAAGTTTAGGAGTGAGTGAAAGATATCAAAGAATCTTACATGGTATGCCCTTCTGATTTCTATCCTCTTGCCTCAGTCTAAATCGGCTTTCACCACATATATCACATGAGCTCTTCAGTTGGTCCTCCTTATAAAAAAGCATGCAATCATTTCGGTATGCATCTATCTTCTTATATCCAATGCCTAACTCTTTCATCATTTTTTTTGAAGCATAGAAGCTCTCAACAAGCTTCTCATCCTTGGATAGTATTTTTTTTATTATTGCTACTATCCTATCATAACAATTGACCATCATATTAAACTCGACGTTCAAATTTAACTACTCTGACATAGCTGATAATATAGTGTGTATTTCATATCCCGACTGTAATAGTTCATCAGCATCTTTCAGCATACGGTAGAAATCATCACTGTCAGCTTCTGGATTATCCTCCACATCCTACTTAAATTTAGGACTAGCTGCATCCATAATCATGTCTACCATGCTATCTGTATTCCTGTCCTGCTCGCTTTTAATCCTTACAACTTTTTTCTATGTCTTCTCATACAGGTACCAATACTTGTAGTTGGGCAAAAATCCACTCTTATACAAATAGATAGTAATTGTATCCCTATCAAATATTTCTTTATTGTTATATCTGTTATAAGGGCAACGAGCCCATCCTTAATATAAGAGTGCTGTATTTTCAAAAGTAAAATCATAAAAGTACTCTACACCCTCCCTATATTCAGCAAAAATCATCCCATCAACTATTCGTCGATCCATCCAACTATGATCTATGGCACACTATCTAAGACTTCTACATATACATAAATACAAAGTAATTGCTAATTAATTATTTTATCATTCAAAATAATTTACATAGTAAATACATCATATCATCAACTAATAGGTATATAAGATCCTATTCCATTCAAAAATATATTAATTTTATAGATCAATTATAGTAATCAAATGAAACCCAACAGGGATCGAAAAAAATTTTAACAGTATTTTTTCTTAGTTCTCCCCACATGGCTAAAGATATGTGGAGAGAACTAAAGAAAAATATAGTCCAAAATTTTTTTTGAACCCTCAACACACCATTTGATTATTGTAATAATCTATATAATTACTTATTTTTTTTCAAACTGTCCATACTGGACAATCAATTGACCAATGTACATATTTCTTCTATCCATATAAAAATATATAAATGTACGGATACAGTAAAATATGTACATTAATCATAAAATGGGTCTATGATTTCATGCAATGCAAATTTTTTAAAAATCAACACCTAATTAATTACTTAAACTAACACCAAATTATGGGATGCCGTAGAATATGCACTTGGCCCTTGCATGAGGATTGGCTGCCCTGGACACCGGTTGGGATCTGAGGCTCGAGCATGTAGGGCATGCCCTAACCTCTTATTTGCAATGTTGCCTAGCACCTTCCATCAACCTGAGTATGCCTTGGATACTAACTAGGATCCAAGACCCGAGTGTATAGGGCATGCCCCGACCCCATGTTTGCAATGCTGCCCAGCATCTTCCATCGATCTGAGCGCACAAGGTGCATGGGGGATGAATGTCTTAGACATCAGCTGGGATCCAAGACACGAGCATGCAGGGCATGCCCCAGCCCCATGTTTGCAATGCTGCCCGACACTTTTCTTCGGTCCGAGCACTCTGCATGCTAAGACTCAAGTCCCGTACTTCTAATTAATTAACTAATTAATTAATTATCTAACTAATTAATTAAATTAATATTTAATTAATTAATTTTTAATATATAATTAATTAATTTAATTTAAATAAAAAATAACTTTTAATGACGGCATTAGCTATTGCTAATACTCATAATAAGAGGTGGGCTGATGCGTAGGGAACGAGGGGCGAGAGAATGGCTAGAAACGAGATGCTGGCTCAGGGATGTGGCCACAGAGATGAGGATGCGAGGATAGGGCTGGAAGAAGGTGGTGCGGTTCGGAGCCGTGGGGTCAGGATGGCTGGGCGGGGCTACGGGCTAGGGGTGGCAGGGCAGGGGCCATGGGGTCGGGCTGATGACATCGAGGCCGTTGGGGTTGGGGCGGTTGCGAACATGGTGGGACGTGGGGTCGAGGCCGTGAGGTCAGGCTAGCGACATCAAGTCAGTAGAGTCGGGGCGGTCGCAGGTGTGGAGGGACACGAGCTCTGGGCCGTGGGATACCAGAGGGACAGGGCAGGGAGGGATGGGGCATTTAGGCACCGGCAAGAGGATGAGTCGCTGGCGATAGGATGGGGCATTGGCACACCGATGAGAGGAAAGGATGAGAGAAGAGGAGGGAAGGGGGGTTTGGGTGCTGGAGAGAGGGGGTTGAGGAGGGTTTGGGCGCCAGCGAGAGGAGGAAATAGGAGAGAGATGAGGAGCGTGCAAGGGATTTTTTTTTCTGTACGTGTGGCGGAGTATTAGCGACGGCAAGTCACCGTCGCTAATGCCATCGGTAAGACTATTAGCGATAACAAAATTCATTGCTAAAAATGGATAGCCATCGCTAATACTTTTATCAGGGATCAAAATATTTTTTCATAATTTTTTAAATATTTTTTTTCAAAATTACTATTAGCGATGGCAAATTCAGTCATTAAAAATAGAGAGCTGTTCGCTAATATGTTCAATTATAATTATGACCAAAATTTTTTTAAAAAATTTTAAATTTAGTAGCGATGGCAAAAGATGTCGCTAATAGTCATCTTCCGTCACTAATACTATATATTAGATATGGCAGAAATAACGTCGCTAAAAGCCATCGCTAATAACTTTAACATTTTAAAAAACTATTAATATTTTAAAAAACTATTAAGTTTGAAATTTAATACATATATTCATCATTCATTATCTAAATAATTATCATTAGAGTATAATCAAAAAATACCGCCTCTATTCGATAACCCTAGGTATGTTGATTATTAAAATTCGATTTCGACGATCACGAACGATCGCATAATGATCTAATAGATAGAGACCACCGATGAATCCAAAAATTTACAACAATGATCTTGGTGATATTTATAGTATACTACCAAAATTTTACTTCAATTGAACATTATTATCATGGTCAATTTAGCACGAGATGATTTGGACCGTTAAATAAAAAATGAGTGATCAAAAGGCCAAACAACATTTGATTATAAGGTGATTTTTTAGATATGATCTTTGCTACTACTTTGATCATTTATCTGATAGTGATCGTAAAATTTAAATCGTACGTATATGAATGATCCAAAACTATATGTCTCTTGATACTCATTCTTAAAGTCCTTAATAATTATACTTGTACTTTTGTAAGATGCTTAATGTGGATGGTTCATATATACGTAGTTTGAACATTACAATCACCACCATACAAATAATTAAAGTAGTAACAAAGATCATTTATCTAAAAAATTATCTTAATCGAACGTCGTTTGATCTTTTGATCACTCATTTTTTATTTAACGATCGAAATCATCTTGTGCTAAATTGACTATGATAATGATGTCCGATTAAAGTAACATTTTGATAGTGTACTATAAATATCATCAAGATCATCATTATAAATTTTTAAATCTATCAGTGGTCTCTATCTATCATATTATTATACGATCGTTCGTGACCATCGAAATCAAATTTTATTGATCAACATAACTAAAGCTATCGGATCGAGATGATCTTTTGTAACGATACTCTAATTATAATATTTAGATAATAAACTGTGAAAATAATTATTCACCATCGTTAATAAGTTTAATAAATAAAAAAATATATTTTTTACGATGGTAATTTTCGTCACTAATAGTGTCGTCACTGATGATTATGAGCGATGACTTATTTTGTTGCTAATACTCTTGTCACCGTCACTAATAAATTTAATAAATAATTTTTTTCTTTTTTGAGATGGCTTAATCCATCGCTAACAGTGCTAATAACTTTTTCATCATTGCTAATAAGTTTAATAATTTTTTTTGTGATGGCTTATTTTTGGTTGCTATTTATTATCGGTAAAAATTGTTATTAGAGATGGCAAAAATGCCGTCTCTAATAACCTTCGATAAAAAAGATATTAGCGATAAAATTGTTGCCACCAGTAATATCGTCGCTAATATCCTTTATTAGCGACGGCTAAAATACTATCGCTAATGGCCATCGCTAATATCTTATTTTTTTATAGTGTTGAGCCACTCCAAACCATTGAATGGCTAGTGATCTTATCTCATCCAAAATCAATCTCTGAAACCCCTCCATTTTTCTCATGATTGATCACCACCGAGACCCTTTTCCTATCTTTCCTCACTTTCTTCTTGGTCTCTGGTGGCCATCATGTCGCCATGGCCAGGTGATGTTGCCCAAAACCCACTAATTTCTCCCTGGTTTGCTCTAATTATTGTTTTCCCCTATTTTGAGTCCTATCACCACCACAAATCATGTTCGAATCCACTTTGTCTAGCGGAGCCCATCGCTGCCACCACCATTAGTGAGTCTCCCCCTGCCTTGAGTGCTGCCGCCAAGGCAGCACGGGGCAACACCCCTTTCCTCCCTCTCTCTCTTGGCTTTCCTGTATGCATCCGAACCGCTGGCCACACCTCCATCACCCGACCACTCTGGTAGTACCACCACCAGACCACACCTCCTTTCCTCTTCCCTTTGTCTTCCCTTAAAGAGCCATGAGAAGGCTCTGTTTCAGCATGGAAGAGAGAGAGAGAGGAAAAGAGAAAGCAAAAAATAATCCGAGCTTTGATGGAACCTAGATCGACTTGGATGAAGCCTAATTTTCTAATTTTTCATTAATTTGTGAATTAAATTAAATTTGGGGATTTCATTTTGACTAGGTTAGAACTTGAATTTGGTTAGCAAGGAGGTATGATCATGACCATATTCTTTACATTCAAGAAACAAGAAACTCTACCGAAAAACCTATATTAGATAATTGTTAGAGCTAAATTGGTCAAGACCCTTGGATGTCAGACTAGATTCAATAGTCTAGACTATAACCTGCTATATGATAAGTTAGGCCATTTAATGCTTTATTAAAGTCTAATTAGGTATTTAATTATTTTAGATTTTGATCAATTTTCCTTGATTAGTGAGTTTCAAGAAATTTTAAGGCGAAAATTATAAGTTTCCTCTACCTCTAGTATGTATTATCATGCATGTGATTTAATTTCTAAATTCATTCTTTTTAAATTAAGTATCTTATATGCTCTACATGAAAATAATTTATGAAATATTTGATCAAAGATACGTGATTTAGTGGACATGATTTGTAATTTTATTGCATCAAAAATATGTTGGTTCTACTACTCTCTAGTTCCACTATAATCATACGGATTCAGGATCTAGTCTTTTTTCAGACATCCAGTGAGACGATTACATATGCATAACTGATGAACGATATATTTATGGATGTTCCCTGTTGTTAGTTAGTTCTGGTTTTGCGAGCTTTAGTTAGTTCTGGTTTTGCGAGCTTTAGGCGGATGGTCCAAATCCCTCCCTCGGCAAACCTCGATAAGAAGTATTTCTTCTCAAGATGCTTCTAGTTGCTTATCGAAAACGGACTCTTTCATCGTCTATCGCGATATCCATGAAATCTAAAACATCTAGTTTCACGTAAACTTGGACTCCCTGTCCGGCGCTGAGTTGCTCTCTTATTTCCAATATGTTTGACTTTTAGTAGGATACGACTCCCAATTCGGTTCGAACACCATCGAAACCTATTATAAATTCCCCCCTCTTCTCCTCGCAACGGCCTCTTGAACCGAAGCTCAAACTCACGCTCATGGATAACCCAAACCCTAATTCTATCGATGGCCTTTCTTTCTCCCTTGAAGAATTGCACCTTCGCAGCCAGAATACCTTCAGCGAGCATGGCCAGCACCCTCAGCTTCTACCATCAGATTCTCTGAGTCAGGGAGACTGGCAACGTTCAGCTATGCCTTTCAGACCTTCCCACGCTCCCCAAGGCTTCAGCGTCGGTCTTCCCAGTGCTACGATGGATCGTTTGCCGGCTTTCGGGTCCTCCGGTAGCTCTTATTGCTCGAGTTCGATAAGAGCTCCAGAACGATGGGTGCTCCCAGATATCGCTGAGGATTACCGACGTCTTAATTTTGCAAAGGGTGATTTTCCTTGCATGAATTATCCTACTCAAGAAGGCAGCTCTCTTTTGGGGTCTAATTGCTTCAGCACTGCTTATCATCTACACCCATCTGCTCTCAATACACGGGAAACACCTTATGACGTTGGAGATATTGAGCAAAGGGGCTGTAACTTTTATGGGAGCAATTTGGGTAGATTTGTTGTACAAGGAAGCCCCTATGACTGCGCTCCAATATCAATGAATCGGATGTGGTCTTCTGGCTCTTCAAGTACTCTGTTTGATGGCAGTGGGGCTTCTTGTTCTCAGAGTAATCAGGGTGGTTTTCTTTCCAGCATCACAGGACAAACCTTCGATTGCCGTCATACTAATGAATTGAATTTAGTTGCAGGAAATCCTTTGTTTAATACCTTATCTCGATTTCCTAGGGATGAAGTCGAAGCGACGGGACCTAATTTTTACTCGAGAGAAAATGTGAGAGAGCGTGTGATGAAAGGACCTATAGATTCTACGCTAGCAATGACAAAAAAAGCGGTGCCACACTTGCTGAGTCTTTTGGATGAGGGTGATGCAGTGATTCTGAGGAATATACTGAATGGAGTTGTACATCCATCTTTATTATATAGCGTCATGAAAGACGAACATGGCCATCGTCTGTTTATTGAACTCTTGGACAAGTGTGGCTACAGACACAAATTGAGGATCGTTTCCCTTGTCGCGCAAGCGGGCGTACTGCTTGACCTTGCAGGAGATTGTTATGGGTATGCACTTAAAAACCTCTAATGTAATTTGTAGCAGAAATTCATATTAACTTGAAGAGGATTTCTACTTTATTTCATGGAGCTGATGTCTTACTTTTGTTTTTCTTGCAGCAATAGTTCTGTTAAAATGCTCATTGTGTCGGTTAAGGGATTGCTTGACCTGTGTGACATCGTCACATCTGCTC
>NC_026005.2:46235297-46311015 GCF_000442705.2 Elaeis guineensis
ACTTATATATATATATATATATAAATAAATGAATAAATAAAAAAAATAAAAAAAAATGAGAGAGAGAGTTTCTCTCTCTCCTCTCTCTTCTTTCAGTCTGAACCATTACTTTCTCTCTCTAGAATTGGACTTTCTCTCTCTACTTTCTCTCTCTAGAATTTTGTCTCTCTAGATTATTTTTCTCTCTTGATGGATTTCTCTCTCTCTAAAGTTATTCCTCTAGGATTAGCGTAGTGGAAGGCTTCATTTGATGATTTTGATCGAGTTCAGGGAAGAGTCTGATTTTAAGTGAGGTCTTGATTTGAGATTTATTTAGATTAAATTTTGAATTAAAATTAATGTAAAAATATAATTTTGGATAATAAGCATGGAAGAATCTCCTAGAAGTTAGTCGATCTATTCATTCAGTGCTCCGTGAAAGGTAAGTAATGAATCATCTTCTCGAGATATTCCATATTTATTCTGAAAATAAATAATTATTCTCTAAAATTATGCATGATTTATGAAATTATGTTTTGAAAGAAAAGTGCTTTTGAAATATTTTGGTATGTCGATTTATGCACATGTTCCGTGAAATATTTATGATATATTATGATACAAAGTATTTTGATACAGATCGGATTTATGCTCTCAGCCTAACTATGTTTCAGTGGGCCCCGCCAATGGAGATTATATGTTGGTATTCAGTGGATCCTGCCAGTGGGGGTTATGCGCTGGTGTTTTGTGGACTCTGCCAGTGGGGGTTGTGCGCTGGTGTTTTGTGGACCCTACCAGTAGGGGTTGTGCGCTGGTATTTTGTGGATCCCACCAATGGGGGTTAAACGTTGGTCATAGTCGAGGCTGTTGAGTTACGAGTGTTTTGAAATCGAATCGAATTTATGATTATATTATGTGTGAATATTTGAAAATATTGAATTTGTATTAAATCAGCATGAAATATATTTTTATGTTTATTTGCAGCATTGTTCTTGAAAATTATATAATATCTAAAATATCTAGTTGAGATATTTGTTACTTACTGGACTGTCTAGCTCATTTCCTTTTTTCTATTTTTCAGATTCAGACAATTAATTTCGAGCGTGGAAAGAAATATTAGGACAGAACTTTTAGAGGCAAGATTTAGCATTGTCAACTTAAATAAACTTAGATCTATTGTTTTATTTTTAGTAAAATTTTATTGGATGTAAGATATTAGATTTAATTACTTGAATTAAAGTTGAATAATAATTATTTGAATTTTTCCGCTGTGATGCATTGATATCGTGATGAGATGCCTTGAATGCTTATGGAGAGAGTTCTTCATGAGTATGCGGCGGTTGCCGCGACCCTCGATTCACAATCTCGGATCGGGGGCGTGACATATATATATATATATATATATATATATATATATATATATATGTATATATATATACATACATATACATATATATATATATATATATATATGTATATATATATACATACATATACATATATATATATATATATATATATATATATATATATATATATATATAGATATGTATACGTGTGTCTATATATATATATATATATATATATATATGTATATGTATGTATATATATGTATATATATGTATATGTATGTATATATATATATATATATATATATATAGACACACGTATACATATCTATATATATATATATATATATATATATATATATATAACCTTTGTGTTGGCCGGGTTCCATCTACCCTGTGGCCCCAACGCAGAGGCCTCCCGCCAAGGGAGGAGAGGGAGGTAGACGGCTCAGAGAGACAAAGGATGGCAGATGCGGCAGCAGGGGAGGAGAGCAGGAGGTTGGAGTCGAGGGAGATGGTCTGGACGGCGGTCGGGACGCCTCACGCATGGCCCTCGCTGGGACGATCGGGATCGGCTCCAACCGCGTCAGCGCCACGGACCTCACACGGCCTCCAACGCCGCCCCCATCGCAACGCTCAGGAGAGCTCACAGGGAGAGGCCAAGGGAGGAGAGGGAGGCGGAGGGGTCGGAGAGGCAGGGGACGGCAAAGGCGACGGCGGGGGAGGAGAGCAGGAGGATGGGTTGGGGGAGATGGTCTCGGCAGCGGCCTGGACACCTCACACATGGCCCTTGCCAGGGCCATGAAGCAACTTCTGCAAGAGATCTCGTGGGAGCGAGAAAGGAAATCACACTAGGATCAGCGACTTCGGCGAGTTCTCATGGGCGGAGACCTTCACTAAGGTGGCTGCGGTAGTCTCCGACGAGCTGGGCGAGGGCTTTGCTGGGGAAGTAGAGGAGATGGGAATAGAGGAAGGAGAGTGAGGGAGGGGAGATGGGAATAGAGGAAGAGAGTGAGGCACGCGGAGAAGGGGAGAGGAGTTCGCCGCCACGGGAGTGTGGAGAAGAAGGTCGGGGAGAGAGGGAAGGTGGGTTGAAGTTCGGAAGGGACGTAAGAGTCGGAAAGGGAAGCGATAAAGCGGGGATAAGAGAGGAGCTTTTGTTCCGACGGCATATGCTTTTTGGCTTTTTTTTTTCAGAAAGTCTGAGTCCAGCATTAATAATATTTTGAAACACAAATATCTCAAAATCTCGATTGGGAGGGAGAGCATGGGAAGTGGGAACTAATAAATATATTACGTTGAAAACAGAGATTATATGTAAAAAATAAATAAATAATTTAAATATGTTATATAAAAAAGTTAAAATAGGTGGGTTGTCTATTTTGGGGCTCCATGTCATATTTCCTCGTGATATAATTTAGAATGCGTGTGGTTATATTTTTTAATTTTTAATTTTTAAAATATATTTTTTATTTTTTTATTTTTATTATTGAGTAAAAATATAAAAAATAAAAAATACGTTTGGTAACTAGGATGTTATAAAATAAAAAGTAATATTTGTGGATGATAGATGAAGAGCTCGATGAAAAAGAAGGTTTTGAAAAGAGAGTGAAAAGGGGTAGAAAGATGAAGAGTTTGATGAGAGAGAAAGGTTCAAGCTCTTTACTCATTGATTTAGCATTTTAGATATGAAGAAGCAAAAAAAGTAAAAAAATAAATTTTAGAAAGCAAAAATTTTTTACTTTATATATAAAGTAATTATTTTTATTTTTTATTTTTACTTTTGATATTTTATGATGTTATCAAATATTATTTTTTAATTTTTATTTTTTAAAAAAAATAAAAAAAATATATATTTTTTCATAACTAATCAAACGCACCTCTAGTTTTTTTGACATCATAATTTGTCATACTTGGATAAACTGATTCCACGCTCTGCATCGAGTCACATGAGTGAGCTGCTTAACATCGCTTTTCTTTTAGCTGTAGGCAATTACATTGCGCCTGGCCTGTGTTAGGTGATAACAAAAGGTTTGCAGCTGGATTTAGAGTCTAATTGGGCTTCTGTTCTCTAAAATTATTTAAATAAAAATCTATCGAGTTGGTTATGCATGAAATAGTAAAATAAATAAAAAACTACACATTGCACAGATTATAAGGTAGTATACTAAAATATACTCATTAGTGTGATAAGCTGGTTCCATTAAGGCCAACTATATGAATCTTAAAGCAGCAAAAAAAAAAGGTTTGAATTAGTTCGGGATGGAACTAGAGTCCTAAGACCATCGAGACCCTACGGCTATCTACAAATAGCCCTCACATCCCCTTTTGGCCCTCCATCGATGAACATCGAGCTTCTTTCTCTCTCTTTTCTTCTGTTGAAGCTACGGCCTCTCATGCTTATATCCACCGAAAATCGAGGTCGAAGACACTGTAGAACTCAAGATAAGCGCCGATCCCACCTCCTCTCTTTCTTTCCCTTCTTCCCATGGCATTTGGCACCATCGCTAGCCATTGATTTCGCAAGAAAATCATAAAGAAAGATTTTTCTATTTTTTGATAATTTTTTTCCTTTTTTCGACCACCGGCACTGTCGCCACTGACCCTAGACCCTTGGTCGAGTTGTTCGATCGGCCATCCTACAACATGTCCCGATAAAGCCATGGTCGCCGATGAGCGGCCAACGACTGAAAATCCAAGAAGGGGGGGGGTTCGGATCCCCTATTTTCATGCTTTTCCATGATGTTTTTGACCGACAGCCACTATCGTAGGCCATCCTTTGCTCCACCACCATCGGTCGCTCACTTCCACCACTCGTCGCTAGTCCTCCAGTGACTAGCCAGTAGCCACCACCCCCTTCCATCCCTATTCAGCCAAAAAAAGAAAGAAAAGAAGAAGAGAAAGAGAAGAAAAGAAAAAGAAAAAGAGAGAGAAGGAGTTTTCTCTCTCTTATCTTTCTCTCTCCTTCTCTCTTATATCTCTCTCTACCCTTTCTTTCTCTCTCTATCCAGTCTATGAACCCCAGTATAAATTTGAGATGATCTTTTCAAAGAGGCCTGTTTCGATGTCTGTACAGTAAGTCAGATCCCATCCTAACTATATCAAGTATCTTTAAAATTTACTATTGATGAATCCTGCTAATCGATCTTGACCTTGATTCTAATCTATGCTTCATGATTTTTTGATTGAGTCGTTTAGATTTAGTCTTTATCTAGGAGGTTCTGAATTGCTCCCATGCTAACATAGTCTGTTGGACCGATTATCTAATCTACAGTTTCCTTTCCTTATGATTGAATTTATCGAATAGGAACTAATTATGTTTTTAATATGATAAATAGGTTCGATAAATTTATCTAGTGAAGTTTGAAGGACTAGGACGAAAAAGTTAAATAACATCGACATTCCTTACTTCTTTTCAAATTATCGATTATTTTATCATAAAAATAATTATTTTATGTTTTCATAAAATAAAAATCAAGCATATATATTATGAAATTTATGTTCATCATAAAATAATAATTCTATGAATATTTTAATATGAATGACTAGCTTATAAAATATGAATTTTATATTTATGAAATTTATATTTTATCATGAAAAGAATGATTTCATAATTATTTTATTATTAAAAATTATTTATAGACAATGAGATCTATAAAATTATTTAATATCTTATTTATACATGATTTAATAAAATATAATTTAAAAATATTTATTTTAAGAAATATGATAAAAGACTCTCAGATAGCTATGTATGATTCTGCTAGCAGGTAATAGTAGTTGGGATACGACCGTACTAATGGATAATAGTAGTTGGTATATGATTCTATTAACAGATAAAAGTAGTTAGTATATAATCTTGTCAATGGATAATAGTAATTGGATATGATCCTATCAACAGGTATAGTAGTTAGTATATGATCTTGCCAATAGATAATAGTAGTTGGTATTTTAATGATTATAATCTTGTTATAGATATAATAGTGATCTTAACATTTAGCCTAAAAAAATTATTAAGAATTATAATATGATAAAATAATAGATAATTTATGACTTTATCTATAAGATTAACATGATTATGAATTTATTTATGCTTTGCATTAGAAACTATGTTTATGTAACTGGCATAATTTATACATATGAAAGAGCATTATTGATTTATGATATAACGATATTATGAAAGTTTTGTCTTATAATGATAATCATCTTCTCTAAATTATTTATTGATATATATATAAATTTATGCTTGATTTGGTAAGATAGTGCAAGGTTGACTTACTAACGTGGTATAGCTTATGCCTCTTCATTGATTTATTTATTTTTTTTATAGAGGAATAAGGTTAGAAATGATGGATGATTCAAGCTTAGGAGTCTATGTTAGTGAGCTTGCAAATTTATAGGATAATGATGGACTTGTAATCAACTATTGATGAATCTTGAGATATGGATTTTGGTATTTTATATTGGATTTAGATGCTCGGAACCAATCTTGATTTAATTACTTAATAAATGATGGAATTGAATCTTTTATTATATTTTATTTATGATATATTTTAGCTAATTATGATTGATAGGCTTCGTGTTATCGAGGATGGTAGTCCAACAGTAGTTGGTCATATTATATCCCAGACTTGAAGCATGACAATTAGGATCTCTATGGAGAGCATGATTTTACTGTCTGTTATTGTTCAATGTTTTCTATTCTCTTAGTTGTAAAAAATATTTATTTTTTGTAATACTCATTGTAGCTGTAAGGTGATACCTCCAATGTAATGTGTATTTTGTGTCATCCTCTTTGGAGACTAGGCTCCGGTGCAAAAAATAATTGTTTTTTTGGTCGCCATGTTGTTTTGTCTTCTTGGTTCTTTTTCCTGTAGAGTTGGTATTACACCCTGCTTCACGATAATTTCTTATCTACTGTCCATCAGATCAGCAATGGTTCGAGCAACTCATCATCTTTGGTATAGGAAGACAATATTCTTACGGTCTGAAAAAAATAAATTTGATAATTGTCTTATATGGATGGAGAAGCATTCATTGAGAAGTGGCACCGTTAATTTTATGTTATCGTTTCAACCTGGTGTCGTCGCCTGGTTTCTCATTCTAAAAAAGAGGTGTTCATCCTCAACGCATCACATGCAAGCCCACATACAGGGTTGTTATTAGGCATTAAATTTGTGGTTTTATCTATCAAAATCAATGACTTGCTTTCAACATGACACTGGTGGGCAATGATGAGCTCGGTAATTCTGTCTTCAGAGTTGTCTAGGATTGAGAGAGTTCTGATAGGCTTGGGCCTTCATAAGATTAAATAATCAACATTGGATGGCTATATCTTAGATGGGATCAGGTGCACTATTCATCCATAAATAGAAATAAATCTGATGAGAAGGAGGGTATAACTAACACCAAACCATTTTCAGAAATTAACTAGTTAAAAAACCAAAAAAAAAAAAATGGAATACGTTAGAAAAGAAAATCTCTGCAATACAACCAGTGAAGTGCTAGCCTAAGTTCCATGTCCCAAATTCGCAACAGGAAATCCCATCTAAAGATAGAAATCCATTTTACACTGACTCATACTAGTCTTAGAGATGAAATCAAATAATTATTTCAGCAATGTGAATCTGAAATTCAAATCCTTGTCCCAAGATTGGGTTGGGTCTTGAATGTTTTGGACATGGATGCCAGGTCACCTTTGGTCAGTCCTAGCAACATAATGCACATCTACCTTGCAAGTATCAAAGCATACTACTTATATATTACTTTACTCAAAATTTTGTAAATAATTAATAGGTTATTGTATTTTCATCTAATTCCTACCATATGTATAAACACAAGGATGCGCATACACATGCACACATATGTACGTAGATACAGGCATCCATCCATGTGCACATACATGCATACATTCATATATACATATTCACATGCATAGATACATGCAACAATACACTCATATATACCTATATAGGTATATACATACCTACACACATGCATATGTACGTATGTAATTATGTACATATATACATACATGCAACATATAGAGGCTGGCCTTCAAGAGCTTTAGAAAATGAATCATTAGCTATACATTTTAACATAAGGATTTTTACATATTTAGCCTTGCAAATGTGGAGTATTGCATATTTAACCCTCAAAATGACTTTTGAGTATACCGCGCTTAATTCATCCTGTTCTTCAATAGTGCTCTTCGTATTAGATTTTTGATTAATAGTGTTCATAACTAATTTTTCTTGAAAATAAAAATATTTTATTACCTTTTGCAACAATATGCCTCAAAAAAAAATGTGAAAATAATTCTTTGCAATAAAAAATATTGAATATTGAAATTGTTCAAGTGTATGAATAAAAAGGTATTTGTCGTTTAAAGGTTAACATGGGTATTTGCTCAGATGGTTAACGAAAGAAAATCTACAAAGAGATGTACCATTATAAAAATAGGATATTAAGAGATTTTTGAGGGCTATGTGTGCAATATCCTTTATTTGCAAAGGTTTATATACAGAAATCCCTTGAACATAAAATTTGCTGTTGGTCTGACATTTACACTCAATAAAATAAGAATTTTGCAAGAAAAAACCTATATACCTTCATGTTTGCTAAAAATGGATATATAATTAAATTAGGGTTTGCTTCTAGATATTACCAAAAAGAAAAAAAGAACTGAAAATATTTTCATCTTTTCTCTTGGATTAGAATCATCTCTAGTTGATTGAGCGCAGAGGTACAATCCCACAACCACGAGCATCCATTTATCATGGGATGGCCCGTGTTGCATAGCCCTCATCATTTTACGTGGGACAACACCTACAATCATAGCGAGGCGCGCATGCAATCACAAGCTATTGCTTTATGCAGTCTCGTGATTATAGGCATGGGCACTGGACCATGCCTCGCACGGCCTGGCCCATGCCCATCGGATCAGACTCCAAATGGGTCATGCCTGATATAGCCCCATTTATCCCGAATCCTGACCTAGCATAACCCTAAACCTGAGATCTAGAGGGCCGTGCCCGGCACAGTCCAGGGGCCGTCAGGCCCGTGGGCCTGATGGGCGGCATGTGGGCTTGATGGACTATCCATTTTTTTTTTTTGCTTTTTTTTTGAACAAAATGGTCGTGCCTGGCACGGTCCGTTTAAAGCCATTACAGGCCATGCCAAGCACGTCCTATAACGGCTAATTTCTTTTTTTTTATTTTTTGGGTTAGGTAACGGCTATTTTCTGATTGTTTTACCATTTCATCCCCCTTAACAGCCACAAAATGGCTAGTTTTAGAGGTATTTTGGAAAAATAAAAGTTTTAGGGCTTCTATAAATACCCTCTACCTCTTCTATTTTTACCACACCAAATCAATTCTCCTCTCATTCTCTACAACTCCTCTTCTAGTAATATTTAACAAATATTCAATATTTAGCAATTAGCAATTAGTAAGTATGCAAATGCTACACAAAAGGAGAATTAGTCTATCTATTGGAGACTTGGAGTTTGGAGGTCCTTGTTGAAGTCCTGAGGAGCACAAGAGGAAACTCATAAATTTTCGCCAGTCTACCTCTACTTAATTTCTCTATTTGGTATTTTAGTTAATTTTTATTATTTGCATAACTCATATTTAGATATGGCATCTTTTGATGTGAGTCATTTTGACATTCTTTCGATTTTTGAGGGAGAAAAAATTACTATTCTTGCTCCCTCTTAAACTATTATCGAAAGTCAAGATTCTGCCTCTTCTTTTCGTAAGAAAACTAGTACTGTATGGAATGATTTTGAAAGAGTTATGGTAGATAGAGTTTTAAAAATAAAATATAAAAAATATATCAAAGTATATAGTTATGCTAGTAGTGAGGGAACTGACCATTTGAAAAGACATCAAGAGAGCCATATATGAGTGATGCTCATCTTCAAAGCATCCTTAATATAGAAGGGGATAGTCTTATAAGTAATTTTGCATATAATCATGAAAATCAAAAGAAAGCACTGGTAAAATAGATGGTTAAGGATGAATTATTTTTTAGCTTATGTGAATCTTTTAATTTTGAAGAGTATGTTCAATTAGTCCTACAACCTACTTACAAAAGAACTAATAGACGGATATTTAGAAGAGTAGTTATGATTAATTTTTTAGCAATGAAATAAAATTTAATTGAAACTCTCTCTGCTCTAAATTCCAAAGTATCATTAACTTCTGATATTTGGATAGCATCTATTGGTAATTATTATTTTATTATCATTACTGTTCATTATATTGATAATGATTGGCTATTAAATAAACGTATTCTTGCTTTTCATATTTTTGATTTTTTATTTTTTGGATAATAAATTTCTAATGCTATTTATCAAACTGCATGTTCATCTGGTATTAATGATAAAATTATGTCTATTACTTTTGATAATGTATCTAATAATAATTCTGCTATCAGATTATTGAAAGACTCATTACACCTCATTCTAAATAAAAATTTGTTGCATATTAGATATGCATGTCATATTTTAAATCTCTCTGTTCAATCTGATATGAGCATAGTTTAAGATATTATTATAAAAATTAGAAATATAGTTTTTTTTATTCAAGCTTCAAGAGCAAGGCTTTAAGAATTTAAGCAAATATGTATAGATCATGGTAAATATTTTAAAAAAATTAAACTTGATGTAGTTACTCATTGAAACTTAACATATACCATGGTACATAATGCGTATTCATATAAAAAATTATTAAGTGCATATATTAATGATTGTGGATTAGATTTTATATTGACTGAAACTGGTTGAAATAAAGATAAAATTTTAAAACAAATTTTGGTTAGTTTTTATAATGCCACTAAAATTCTTTCTAGTATTTGTTATCCAATCTTTTGTTTATTTTTACCACAAGCATATCTTATTAGCCAAAAATTTGCATAATATAGATATGATGATATTTTAAAACCTATTATTTGTTAAATAAAATCTAAATAGAATGAATATTAAGACAGGATATATCCTATGTATAATTTAGCTGCTGTATTTGATTTACGTGTTAAATTAAGTAGTGTGCTAATTTTACTTGGTGCATATTGTGAAAATATGAATCAAGAATTCGCATCCACTAAAGCTAAGGTAAACCAACTTCTTCATGATATTTATGTTTTATATGATCAAAAAATTCGTGGATCTAGTGCTTCTCGTTTACAAATATCCGCCTCTTCTTCTAGTATTTCTCGTTCATTATCTATTTTCTCATTCATTTCTCATAGAAGATATACACATGCTTTTTCAAGTTCATCTACATTTTCATCTTTAAGTAGTGAACTTAAATTTTATTTATGAAATGATCTTCAATCTATATATGATGAAAATCAAATAGAGAATCTTGATGTGTTAGCCTGATGGAAAAGTATTAAAAATCAATATCTTGTAATATCCATCATTGCATATGATATCTTAGCTGTGTCAATATCCATAACATCATCAGAATCTATTTTTAGTACAGATCGATGTATTTTGGATGAAAAGAGAAGTAGGATGACCAGTGAAATAATTAAGATGCTGCTCTGCTTCAAAAATTGATTGGATACCAAGGTGAGACTTCAAGATAAAGATGAATATAATACAACATTCAATGACGACGACGACACAAACACTACCGACGATGCATGATGATTAGTAAGATATTTATTTATTAATACTAGATATTTATAATTTTTTAGTTTTTATCTTTCAATTATTGAGGTGAGTCACCTCAATTTTTTTTCTCTTCCTCATTGATTTGGAAGTCAGACCTAGCCCCCTTTCCTTTCTTATATCATTTTGATTATTACTAATAAATCGGTAGGGATCTATGCCAGGCTCCCCACCATTAGAAGGTGACTTTTTATTTTTACAAAAAAATCCCACTTCTATATTTAATTTTACTCCTTAACTCTTTTTAAATTTTAAAAAATATATATTTTTTAAATTCAAAAAAAAAGTCGAACCAACACATTGGCTGTGCCGGGCTTTGATCGGGTCTGAACCATGCCGGACTGTAACAGCCTAGGCCCTTATGGCTGATGTCGGGCTTGGGCCGTAGGTCGCAATCCATCAGCCCAACCTGGCTCCTTTCAATGGACCATGCCTGACACGACCCATTATTGTAGCAAACGGATCGTGTCTACAACCAGTTTCATGTCAGATCAAATCATGTAATTGGTGGTCCGATCCATTGCCCATGTCTACTCATGATTGTGCCATTGTAACTATGGAATCCACTACCAGGATCACAATCTATGTTGTTTTTTTTAATAACAGCACTTCACTAGACCATTGTACCCTCGCTGTCATGACTACCATGCAAACACTCATACATGCATCAATTACGTAATATTTAACTACCAAAAAAGATGATATTACGACAAGTAAATGACCTATTAAAATGCTTTAAGTTTTAGATCTTTGAAAAGAGTGATAAAATATCCATGCAAACGTTCCTCATCAGAGGAAATTCCAATTTCTTATTCTAAGAGTGGACTAATGTTAGGATTTGATGCCTCAAGATTCAATCCACATTGAGCCCACAGCAAGGTTCAGGATGAAAAATGGAGTCCAACGAGATCAAGATTATCTAAAACGAAGCTCGGACGGAGGAGATATGGGCGTTTGAAGTCGGCACAGAACTCGAGGTAGTGAAGGACAGCCGGCGGTCGGCGGCCGTGAAGGAACCAGATCTAGGGTTTCAGGGTTAGATCTTGAAACTTTTTTAAGATCATGTAGCAGAAGACTAAAATAAATCAAAATTTATCTTATAAAATCATAGAATCTCTAGATCTAAGATCTTATTACATGATTATTATATGGCATTAAATCAGAAATTAAAATATAAAGAGCAAGAACTACATGTTGATCATATCAACATGTTTCTATACTACATCTAATGTATGTAAAATATAATAGATCAGATCTATTATCTTGCAACTTAGACGTTCTAACTTTGTTGATCTGGGCTTAAGGATAATGTTGTGAGCCGCACACACGTCCGGTCTATAGGAGTCATCCACACAAGCCCACGAATCACGATCAGAAGTCCTGATCCAAAAAAATAGTACAGTATGCTAGTACTGTACTGATCCTTCTTTGATGGTCGATCAGATACTTCCTTCTTCTTAATTTAGACTCTTCTAAAGATGAGAAGTAGGAGAAGGAGTTTTAGATGTGAGACATTTTCAGAAAACTCACCGATGAAGGAAGGAAAGAGGTGAACACAGCAATCCTAGAAGAAGACCCTCTTCTTCTTCTCTTTGCTCTCATCAAGATACCTAATTTTGTATCTATTATATCTTCATGCTCCAACACTCTTTTTCCCTAATTTTCACACACCCAAAAGATTTCTCAGTGCTCTATAATCCATGAAAATCTCAAAAAGAAATTCATCTTAAATAAGGAGATATGAAGAATCCTTGTCTAGGTCAAATATCTAGTCAAAGAAAATTCAAACAGGGCAAGACAAGTGGTGCCCAACTCTTGGGCGTCCCCTCCTTTTTCTGCTATGGACAACCAGCAAAGGGTGCACAATATGTGCCATAAAAGCCACAAAAATTTCAAAAAAAATCTGAGTAAAATCAGTGCTATAAGAAAAGAGTTTTGGTTTCCTAAAATTCTATCTCATAGAATTTGAAATCCAAACTAATTCCTACTTTGACTTGGTCCACAACTACATTCCATATAAGAGAGAAAGAGTGGAAAGCTTTGGACGTATATGAAGACCTAGGAGAGAAGATTTTGTCATGCAAAATAAGAGAGAGTGGGCGTGGGGGCCTAAGGTGGCGCAAGGTGGAATCCTAGTCTTACTAGGATTCAATCTATGACTTGTTCAAATTTAGTTTCTCAAACCAAATCAAATCAACCCAATTAAAATAGGTCTTAATCCAATTAAAAATCTAATTTAATCAAATTAAATTAAATTTAAATTTGATTTAATTTTTTAATCAAATTAGAATTTAGGTTGACCCAAGTCCTAATTGAACTAGGACTAGTTTTTCCTTGCACTTGGCTTATCCAATAAACCAATTGGACTTGATCCAATCAAGCCCAAACTAAATCTAATTAAATCATATTTAATTAGACTTAATCTCAGCCCATTGGCTTAATCAAATTAAGCCAATTAACAATCGAATTGCTAATCGATCCTCCTACAACACTTGCATTAGGTTAAATGTCAATCGTATTGATCGTTTAACCCTAGAATGATTCTTAATCGTTGATCAACCATCCGATTGGATCGTGAACTCTAATGTGTGTGACCTCATAGGTCTGAATCTAAGCTGGTAGTACAGAAATAAATTTTTATACCAATCAAAGTGACCATCTAGCAATGGTACCCAATGGCCGGATAGGTCGAATGTGTAGAACAACATCCTTAGAACCCATGCGGATATAGTTTCCATATAATTCATCTCCCTGACCAAAATACTCATAGGACACCTCAGAGTTCAACTGTCAACTTTGATCAGGTTGTCCACATTGTATTTCAAAATATCAAATCCATATGATGGATTATCCTGATCAAGGTTTTGCTAAATTGAAATACAGTGACTCATTCTTCTCCAACTCTTGGAGTGGTCAATTTCATCTTGATCATACTCCAACTTTGCAAGTACTTGACTGTGCCCAGAAGCCTTCCGTCACTGAATTAAAAATTTAGTTAGTCTAGTATCAAAGTACAGTGAGTTGCTTGCAAGTCACTCAGGTGATCTCAGGTTTAAGGGACACTTATACCTATATCCCATCAGAGACATTCTCGATAGCAGAATACTTTGGAGTTGGTCACGTTCAATGATGATGTACCCTTACATCTCATCTGTATGCCATACCAGTGTCTCCATACTCTTTGATTAAGAGGACAACCAACTCATATGGCCTACAGTGACCTATGCTCGATAGAAGCTAAGCCGGTAGCACAGGAATAAATTTCTGAACCAATCGAAGCGACCATCTAGCAATGATACCTGACGGTCGGATAGGTCGAATGTGTAGAATAACATCCTTAGAATCCATGCGGATATAGTTTCAATATAATTCATCCTCATGACCAAAATGCTCATAGGACACCTCAGAGTTCAATTGTCAACTCTATTCAGGTTGTCCACATTGTATTTCAAAATATCAAATCCATCTGATGGATTATTCTGACCAAGATTTTGCTAAATTGAAATACAGCGACTCATTCTTCTCCAACTCTTGGAGTGGTCAATCCCATCTTGATCACACTCTGATTTTGCAAGTACTTGATTGTGCCCAGAAGCCTTCCGTCACTGAATTAAAAATTCAGTTAGTTCAGTACCAAAGCATAATGAGTTGCTTGCAAGTCACTGAGATGATCTCTTTTTTTAGGGACACTTATACCTATATACCTATATCCCATCAGAGACATTCTCGATAGCAGAATGCTCTGGAGTTGGTCATGTTCAATGATGATATACCCTTACATCTCACCTGTATGCCATACCAGTATCTCCATACTCCTTGGTTAAGAGGACAACCAATCCATATGGCTTACAGTGACCTATGCTCGATAGAAGCTGTCATCCTTATTAACAGCCTATCATTTGATCGTGAACAGTTTTAAAGATTAATCGATAAATCCTCTCTTTATCAAACCTAAATAGTCCTAAGGACTTCATCACAACAATGGAGTTCATTAGAAGATGAAAACTTGTGATGAAAATGCCAAAAATATATTTTATTTATTAATAAATCAATTACAATACAAGGTTGCTCAACCGTTAATAGGTTGACGACTGACTTTTGGGATATATTTTTCAACAACTCCCACTTGTCCTAAAGCCACTTGGCACAGTATCTAATACCCATCTTCGACTTGTGGTTGTCAAACTTCCTTATCGCCAGGGCTTTAGTGAAGAGGTCGACCAGATTCTCCTTTCCGTCGATCTTCTGAAGGTCGACGTCACCTCGATCCACGATCTTTCAGACCAGATGGAAGCGACACAAAATGTGCTTCGTCCGCTGGTGTGCTTTGGGTTCCTTCGTCTGAGCTATGGCACCAGTGCTGTCATAGTAGAGCAGAACCAGACCATCGAGGGAGAATGCTACTTTGAGCTCGATGATGAATTTCTTCAGCCACACAGCTTTCTTCACAGCATCCGATGCTGCGATGTACTCTGCCTCACAAACAGAGTCTGCCATAGTATGCTGCTTGGAACTCTTCCAGCAGATGGCTCCACCATTCAGAGTAAAGATATAACCCGACACGCTTCTGCTATCATCATGGTCAGATTGAAAGCTGGAGTCTGTGAACCTCATAAGTCTCAGATCTGACTCGCCATAAACTAACCATTGGTCTTTAATATTTCTCAAATACTTAAGGATGGCTTTAACCACTTTATAGTGATTTTCTCTAGGATCAGATTGGTATCTACTCACTACTCCTAGAGAGTATGCCACATCTAGCCTTGTACATGTCATAGCATACATGATAGATCCCACGGTCGAAGTATATGGGACTCTACTCATACGCTCTCTCTCTTTAGGAGTTGTCAGATAATCCTTCTTAGAGAGAGAAATTTCATGGCCTATCGGTAGATAGCCCTTCTTGAAATTCTTCATGCTGAACCTCTTCAGCACAGTGTCTATGTACGTAGACTGGGATAACCCAAGCATCTTTTTAGATCTATCCCTATAGATCTTCATCCCTTGGATATAGGATGCTTCATCCAAGTTCTTCATGGAGAACTGCGATGACAACCAAACTTTTATTCCCTCTAATGCGGGGATGTCATTTTCGATTAAGAGAATATCACCCACGTACAAGACAAGGAATACCACAACTGGACCATTTGCCCATTTATAAATGTAGGGCTCTTCTCCATTCTTAATGAAGCTATACGTTTTGATCACCTTATCAAAATGTATGTTCTAACTCCGAAACGTTTGCTTCAATCCATAAATAGATCTCTAAAGCTTGCATACCTTGGACTCATCTGTTGATGTAAACTTCTCAGGTTGTATCATATATACCTCTTCGGTTAGCTCTCTATTCAGAAAAGCTGTCTTTACATCCATCTGCCAGATCTCATAATCCAGATGGACAGCTATTGCAAGCATTATCTGATGGATTTGATCATTGCCACAGGGGAGAACGTCTCGTTATAGTCAATACCATAATGTTGACGATATCCCTTGACAACCAGATGGGCTTTATAGGTCTCCACCTTTTCATCTGCGCCCCTCTTCCTTTTGAAGATCCATTTACACCCAATGGATTTAACCCCTTCAGGTGGGTCAACCAATGTCCATACATCATTGACCTTCATGGACTCCATTTCAAATTTCACGGCTTCAAGCTATTTCTCAGAATTAGGTCTCTGTATTGCATCCATATAGGTGATCGGATCCTCATTGTTTTCATTGAGTTCGATGGGATCACCGTCCTAGATCAAGAAATCGTAGTATCTGTCCGGCTGACGTGGTACTCTACCAGATCGCCTTAATGGTGCAGGTATATTGGGCTCCAGATCTGACCTAATCAAAACCGACTCAGGTTCAGCTATTGGTGTCGGTCCTTCTATCTGTTGAACTTCATCAAGTTCAACCTTAGAGGCAACAGTTCTTTCATCGAGGAACTCTTTTTCTAAAAAGTTGCCTTAAGATTGACGAACATCTTTTGTTTATCAGTATGGTAGAAAAAATATCCTTTGGTATCTTTGGGGTACCCTATGAATGTGTATTTGTCAGACCTAGGTCTAAGTTTATCTGTAACTAACCGTTTGACATAGGCCGGGCACCCCCAGACTCTAAGGTGTGAAAGTGCTGGCTTACGCCCTGTCCATATCTCATATGGAGTCTTAATTACAGACTTACTTGGAACCCTATTTAACAGATAACAGGCTGATTAGAGTGCATATCCCCAAAAGGATATCGGCAAGCTGGCAAAATCCATCATGGATCGGATCATGTCTAACAGAGTCCGATTTCTCCTTTCAGACACACCATTATGCTGTAGTGTTCCTGCAGGAGTTCATTGGGAGAGAATCTCATTCTCTCCTAGATATGTGAGAAACTCACCAGAAAGGTATTCTCCTCCTCGGTCAGATCGAAGAGTTTTAATACTCTTCCTAATTTATTTTTCTACTTCATTTTGGAATCGTTTGAATATTTCAAATGAATCCGACTTATGTTTATTAGATAGACATATCCATATCTGGATAGATCATTCATAAAAATGATGAAGTAAAAATATCCACCTCTAGCATTTGTGCTCATAGGCCCGCATACATCAGTATGTACTAGGCCAAGAACTCAGTAGCTCTCTCACCTTTTTCAGTAAAAGGTGACTTGGTCATTTTACCAAGAAGACAGGACTCACAGGTTAGAAGTGATTTACAATCACTGACTTCGAGGATTTTCTCTTGAGTCAACGGCACTATTCTGTGGACCGACGTATGATCGGAGGGTGTGGGTTGATTTGGTGTTGATCCAACGGTCCAGGGCCTTTATACGGGTGTTATTAGGACTCCTAATCATGATCTAATATATTTTAAGCTTTATAAAAGGCATGTTTGGGGAATAGAAGATCGTGTGGTTCGGTTGGTGGTCTCTTGGGTGCGGACCCCTTCGCACAAAAACCAAAGAGAGAATCCTGTGAAGAGAGAGAGCACGCGGTGCTATGAGGAGAAGGAGCAGAAGGCTCTTGGACAGCAGACAGCAGTCGCTTCAGGAGTTCAGGGAGTCTTTCTAGAGAGAGAGCTTTTATGAGGAATAACTTCTTGTAAGGGAGAAATTGGATGTACGAGAGTTGAGAGTGAGATCTCCTCTTGTAATATTTCTTTTCTCATAGTGAAGTTTGCATGTCCCGTGGAGGCGAGCCCTTTTTTGGCTGATGCATGTATTTTGATTATTTTTTGTTATATTTCTTCTTTCTTCCTGTTGCATCTTGTAGTACCGAAAAGATCTTGAGAGATGATGTCTGGCCAGATATCCACCCAACAGACTAATTCATTAAAATCAGTCATTATATTTGCATCCCACCACTACCAATGAAAGAATGCAGCACAATGCATTGGTGAATAAGATCTAGCAACTCAAACTATAGCTCTAACAAATCAAGAGGGTGTTGGTTTCGAGGAGTTGAGGTCTGGAATCAGAATAGGAACGGATGTCTCCTATTCTAACCATTTGGTTGGAAGGAGCCTCATTTCGATTCTGATTTCAGAACGGAAAAGAATTATCCAATCTATCTAAAACATAATTCCTACTTTCTTCTAAGAATTCAAATTTTATTCTAATTTCGATTTCAATCATGAATCAAATATTTTATTTCAATCATGATCATTTTGATTCTGATTTTAATATATTTTAATTTTAATTTGATTGTGGATCAAAAACTTTCAAAGAGAATTCTTGACATCTTGTAGCTTAGGTTGGGTATACCCTTAAGGCCTTCTCTCTGGACCTTGCTTCAGCTGGAGCAGTCCTGCCACTTGCACCCACCATTGTTGTCATCCTGCAGGCGTGGCATCTGCATATCGGAGCTGTTGTTATTCACTTTTGTTTTGCAGGGCCACGTTTGTATCTTTTGCACGAGAGAAGGATGCAGCATCCCTAGCACAAATCTATTATTCCATCATCTGCCACACAGATTGCAAAGAACTCTGAACGGTAGATGATCCTACGGTGGATCCACGGACAGGAAGATAAATACCTTCATGTGAAGGACACAACTCCAATCCTATCGTACATGAATAACCTACTCAGGCCTAAAACCTCATGCGTACATGCCTAGCTAGGCATGGAAAATAGTCCCATTTTGGAAAACAGATGGGGATTAAAGCCAGCCCAGCCTCCTTTTTTTTTTTAATTATCTTTTTTGCTTATATTATTTGTTCACATTTTCTATGGTTGAAACTTAGTTGACACTTGTTGTTGATATATGGATGAATTTAATGGGATAATAGATATATCGTAGATGCAATATATTTAGTTATTTATATTTAAAATTTCAAAATATTTTTTACATATTTTTTTATTTATTATTATTATTATTTTTTTATTTTTTTAAAGAAGAGTCCCGAAGCTCAAGATCTTGCTTCGGGTGCAAACCAAGCTTAGACTTGGAAGGTAGGCCCAGGGCCGAGCCTGGCGCCTAAGCTACCATCATCAACTTGCCTTCTCCTGCTGTTCAAATCCCCAAGAGATCTGGGAGGAGCAAAACTTGATGCTTGCTGGTGTCCAAACTTAATGCCTTCCCTCGCTGTCCCACCCTAATGAATGGTGAAAGGTAAGGCGGGGAAGAAGAACCCTTTGACCCAAAAGATAACAAAAAGAAGAAGAAAAAAAGTGACTGAGAACAAAGTCAGGCCTCCAAATTGCAGGATTACAGCTTGGCTACAAAGAGCAATCATTTCCAAAAGATGGTATTTTCCAATTCGTTATCTCCATCAACTATAGGGCTACGACAAAAAAGGAGATGGGAAAAAATAGTAGGTTCACCAATGAAAGCATCATAACACATAGGATCCATAGAGCTAATGGATAACGTGCTGAAATCTACTAGCATTCAAATATTGACTAAAGCATGTGGCACTGTCGGTAAGATATCAATAATCTTTGACACATACAAACTAAGGAAGCCATCCATGTAGTGAAAAAGGTAAAAAACATGAAAAAAATTAAAAAAAGGAAACGAATAATCTCAAGACATGATAATACAAGTGGTCAAAGTCCAAGAAGATGTTCGAACATTTTTTTTTTTAATGATTCGAGAGGATATACCCTGCTTTTAATATTATACATAAGATGATGCACAAAGAACATGTATAAGAGTATATGAAATAGTAGATGTGCACTAGCTAGATGATATTAATCACTATCTAGCCAGTGTGGTTCATATATAAGAGTATGCTAGCAGCTAATGAAGAAGAAAAAAGATAAAACCTAGATAAAATTAATTTGGAATGTCACATCCCTGGTCCAAGATCGTGAGCCGATGGTCATAGCAACTGCCCTATACTCATAGAAAATTCTTTCCACAAGCATACAAGAGACATCTGATCATGATATCATAAAATAAGTAGCAGAATAATTAGTTAATTAAATGAGTA
Source organism: Elaeis guineensis (assembly GCF_000442705.2). Classification (NCBI taxonomy): domain Eukaryota; kingdom Viridiplantae; phylum Streptophyta; class Magnoliopsida; order Arecales; family Arecaceae; genus Elaeis; species Elaeis guineensis. The sequence continues at coordinate 46,255,712 of NC_026005.2, forward strand.
TCAAAACTCAAACAACTAAAGTTAAAACTTAATGAATTACAAAAATTCAATAATATTCAAGATCTTACATCAAACTTTAAAAAACCTGAACTAATATAAAGATGTCCAAATTCTACATCTAATCACTCTTTTGAAACATATTCTCATGCCATCTTAATTCTCAAGATTTAAAAAAAAATTAAAATATAAAATAATAAGCTAGACAATCTAATAAGCAATTAACATTTTAACACTATAATCAAGCAATAAGATAAATAAGAATATACTAAAAATAAGCATGTAAAGAACATCAATTCTAGATAAAATCTGAATACTGCACCATCAAAACAATATGTGTGCAGATCCAATAATTTCAAAATTCAAATTTTGTTAATAAATAAATTTTCTTCCAAAACAACAAGTTCATCTCGACAACCATGAACTATAATCCTACTTATATCTTATAGTTGGGCTAGATTATGAGCTCAATAATAATCGTAATACTGTCGGATAACCTCCAATGGTAGGATATTAAAGTGCCAACATAAAAACCTCCATTGGATAGGTATCGAATATCAATTTATAAATCATATTAAGGATATCAAAGTATCAATGTACAACCCTATTAGTAAAGTATCAAAATGCTAATATTTAACCCTCACAGATAGAGTGTCAAAATGCTAATTTATAGCTCTTATTGATAGGATATCGAAACATAGTTTGGTTGCGAGTCTAAATTCATCTCGATTCAAAACTCTTTTTTACAAAAATATATTTTATGCTCCAAATTGAAAGATTCATAAAATCATATGACATCAAATTAATTAGGCATAGCTCATATCAAAATCAATATGTTCATTCATGAATCATTTAATATTTCGACAAAAAGGCATCAATTTCATAAATTGAGAATAATTCGATATAGAAAATATTTTATAATCATCTATAAATCTAGAAAAAGAATTACATTACTTATCTTAAGAGCAAAACCAAACAACCAATCCGATTAGTTCCAAAAATTACTCTTAAAGTCTAATACTTAAAAATTATATTTTCATCAGAATTTTGTCATAATTTTTTTTGAAATAAAAATTTTAGATTCCAACACCCACATAAGGCTGGTCAAGCAGAAGTGCTCCGCATCCCAATCGGTCCGATCAAGGTTGTCTAGTTGATTGAGAACAAAATAAGAATCATGCTATGATAAAAATAACACTATAAGAAGTATTGATGGTGCAATATGGTAGAGCCTAGCTTGGGTCGACCGGGCCGGCATGCTGCCTAGTGGGGTTGGGATCCTCTTACCAAGGTCATCATAGGTTACAAGAGAGGGAAGCTTTGGGATAGGGAGACAGAGAGAGTTTAGAGAAAAAAAAGGAAAATAACACTATAAGAAGTATTGATGGTGCAATCTGGAGGAGCCCGGCTTGGGTTGAGTGGGGTCTAGCATGCTACCTAGCGGCCAAGGATTAGGATCCCCTTACCGAGGTCATCATAGGTTACAAGAGAGGGACCCTTCGAGATCCACCCAACATCAGATACAGAGAGAGAGAGAGTTGAGAGAAAAAGATGGTAGAGAGAGAAAGGAATAGAGAAGAGAGAAAAAGACTAAAGAACAAATTCTTTCCTCTTCATTTTTCTTCCCTTTTTCTAAAAGAGAGAATGGAGTCTTTTCTCATCGAGGAAGAGGAGGGCTTCTAGTTGGCTACTGTTGGAGACTAATTGCCAGAGGCTGATGGCAAGGCTACTGGTGGAAGGGAACTGCGATTGTGGTTGCTTGTGGAGGAGGAACTCGGCATAACATAATTGAGCATGACTAAAATAGGGGTGGTTGTTTCCAAGCTCCAGCCTACTAGTTGGTGGCTAGGACTATAACAATGGAGACGAACCGACAAAATGAAAATGACCAAGAACATGGTGACGAGCACTGATGGCAGACCTAAATAAAATCAAAGAAATCCAGTAACCCGAAATATAAAAACTAAGAATCAAAATAGAGCATCCCTATTACCTCTTCTCTAGAGATTCCCCGCAATATTCTGGTTAACAGTGGTTGTACATAGTGGGGATGTGAGGAAAGACGGTCCCTATGAGGTGGGAGGTGACAATATCTCATCTTTGACAATGATTTGTTACAGTGGTGGCAAGCCCAATGGCAGGAAGAAACCACAGAAGTCTGAACAAAATAGAGAGGAGAAGAAGAGGAAAGAGAAAGGCAAGTCAGAACAAACTAGAGAGAAGTTGAGGATAGATAAAGGCTAGGAGCATAGAGCTTCTCGGGGAGCCAGGAAGGTTAAATACCCAAAAGGGTTCCTTTGTTGGATGGAGTTTGAGGCAAAGTCTACCCCTTCTCCATGTCAAATAAGAGTTCTGTCCCTTCTATATATTTTTTGAATTTCAAATTGATTCTATTATTTGGGCGGTCAAGTAGATGGGGCTTAACTCTCCATTAGGCCCATATAGGTTGGGAAATACATTCTCCGCCCTTAAAAAAAAAAAAAATTCCTTGCCTAATCTTAAAAATCAGAGGTGCTTTTACCTCAAGCTATCCTATAGTCCTGTAGTAACTCTTCCAATCAAGTCTTTCATCCCAACTTTTTCAAATCAAATTCTTGTTTGACCAACTCTCAAATAATTCAATCCATCACACTTCCACCATGCCTTCTAACTAAAAAATAACAATATTTTCTCATTTCATTAATTGGTTTTAAATCATTGTCCTACTTTGCGTCAAGAGAACTTTTACTAAAATCAACAAAAATTAATATCCCAATGTCCTTAGTGTCTACCTATCTACACTTATCCTATACCCCATTCTATATCTTATGATTTATTAACTTATGCTTTGATACCATTGTAATTATCATGCCTCTGATATGAGATTGTGAGTAAATGATTATAGCAACTGCCACATACTTATAGAAAACTCTTTCCACAAGTATGCAAGATATTTCATAATGATATCATAAAGCAAGAGTGAAAGATTTACTCAATTAAATAAGTCCCAAAATTTAAACAACTTATATCCAAGCTTAATGTATTACAAAACTTCAATAATATTTAAGATCTTATGTTAGACTTTAAAAATCATAATCTAGAACGAAGATTCCTTTAATCTTCTCCAAAAATATATTCCTGCACCATCTTAGTTTTCAATATCTATAAAAATAGTAGGATATGAAATAATGAGCTAAATAGTTGAGTAAGTAATTAGCACTTTAGATAGATAAATCAAGCAATAAGATAAACAATAACATACCAAAAATAAGCATGCAAGTATATCAATTCAAAATCTAATCTAAATATGCTGCATTATTAAAAGCATATGCATGCAAATCTAATCTTTTCAAAATTTAAATTTTATTCATAAATTAATTTATTCTCAAAACATCAAGTTCATCTCAACAACAATCCTATGTTTGGGCTAGAATATAAGCACAATAATAATCAACGTGCCACTGCATAACCCCTAATGGAAAAATATTAAAGTACTAATGTATAATCCTTACTAAAAGGTATTGAAATACTAATGTATAACTGCTACTAGTAGGGTATCAAAGTGCTAACATACAATCCCACTAATAGGATATCGAAGTACCAACATGCAGCTCTCACTGGTAGCATATCAAAATGCCAACATACCATTGGCTGTATATCAAAACATAGTCTGGCTACAAATTCAAATTTATCCTAATCAAAACTCTTTTTTCTTAAAAATATATTTCATGTTTTAAACTAAAAGATTCATAATACCATGCAATATTGAAATCAACCATACATAGTCCACATCAAAATCAATACATTTGGTCAGGAATTGCTAGATTGCACCATCAATACTTTCTATAATGTTATTTAGATCCTGGCATGACTCCTAATTTGTAGTTGGGCAATTGGACAATCTAGATTGGACCAATTAGAATGTAGGGCACTTCTTGTAGGCTAGCCCTATGTGGGTATTGGAACCTCAGATTTTTATTTCTAAAACAATCATGGCAAAATTCTGATAAAAATATAATTTTGAATATCAAGCTTTGAGAGAGATTTCAAAATTAATCAGATCTGCCATTTGATTTTGCTCTTTAGGTGAGTAGTGTAACTCTTTTTTTAAATTTATCAGTAAATTATGAAATATTTTTATATTAAATTATTCATAATTTATGAAATTGATGCATCATAGTTTTAACTGACAACTAGAGGGTCAGGACCTCTTTATCGAGGTCATCATAGCTTACAAAGGAGGGACCTTTTTGGCCCATGCAATATCATAGAGAGAGAGAGTTGAGACAAAGCAAGGGTAGAGAGAGAAAGGAACAAAGAAGTGAGAGAAAGAGAGACGAATTTGTTCTTCTCTTTCTCTTCTTCATCTTCACTTTTATTCCATTATTTCAATGAAGAGAATGGAGTCTTCTCTCAAAGAGGAAGAGGAAGGCCTCTAGGTAGTTATTGGTGCTAACTAACTATCAAAAATTGACGATAGGGGTAGTGGAGGAATGGTCGTCATGACTACGGCTGCCCATAGTGGAGGAACTTGGCATAAGAGAATTGAGCATGATTAAAATAGAGGCTATTGATTTTGAGCTCCTACTTGGGCTGGTAAAATGCAACCCGACCCATCAACCTGACTTGCATTGACCAACCTTAAGTGGGTTCGAGCTTGGCTTAAATGGGTTTTAGTCACAAACTGGTCAATCTATTTAACCCATTTGGTTATTTGGGTCAGGATTGGGTTCTGATTTTTTGATCTATTTAACCTATTTATTAAATGGATTAGGTGAGGTCAGATACCCACTTAATACCTACTTAACCCACTTTAAATCATACCATTCAGCCAAAATACTGAGCCTGATCTGCAGTAGAACACCACGTGGTCCACAATATATAACTCGAGAGTCTCATTTCCAGATTCTTCAATTTGTTTCGAGAGTACTCTTCTAACCCTTAACTCTTTCTCAGCTTCTCTCATTCTCCACCTTCGTGCCTCCTAGTTCAACTTTTTTTTTTAAGACTTTAAGCAAAGCTAGGATTTCTCTTCTCTAATTTCTTGTCCATGTCTCCATCTAGTTCCAATGGCCGATCCTTTGCTCCTTCCACTGACCCACTTCGAGTTCCTTTTCTCAATCTTTGACCCTTTCTATTCCAACCTCTCACCTCTTTCTCTCAATTTTAGCAAAAAGAGAGACAAGAAGAAGACACACGACACCATAGCATCAACTCTTTTTTTATTTTTCATATTTTTATATTTTTCCTCTTGTTACCTATTGGTTTGATTTTGAATCTTTTGATTTGCTTGATTTACCATAATGTGATGTGGATCCCTTTGCGAGAAAGACAAGTAGGCTAGTAAAGCCCTAGTCTTCAATGTGACGCACCAACAGGAGTTTTTTGCTATTTCTTCCTTCAAGGTTAGGGCATCTTTCTCCTCCTATTTCTCTATTTTCTAATTTTAAGATCATTGTTTATGGGTTTGATATGCTGATTCGATAGCTGGTACTTGATTTTTCTTATTTTTGAAGAGATGATAGTTATGGGATGGTCGAATATATTTCCTTCTTTTATCCTAGCTAATTTGATTTATTCATCCTAGTTATTTATCTATTTATTTATAATATTTTTGGGATGGAAAATCTATTTTATCATTTTGGAAGATGCTTATTACCTTTTGATGCTTGTCTGCTTATCAGTTTACTATGCTAGTGATAGATTGCCAACTAGCTTCCATGTATTCTAGTTTTCAAATTAACAAAATAGGAAAAAAAAAAGAAGGGAGAGAACATTTGTATCTCCAAGAGTCTTATTTTGATTTCTCAATCTTGTGAGTTGTGATAGCTTGCATGTGTAACTAGCTATTTGTATAGTCTCAAAAATGCTTTCTATGTTATATACTCTACTTGGATTAGATGTATGGTACATAGGACCTGGTTGATCACTTCTATTGCATCAATCATGATTCTTACAAAGAACTAGTATGTTGAGCAGGAAAAGAAATGATGTGAGATAGCAACTCATACCAATTGATTTTGATAAGGTGCATGCATCACTTTCTTTTTTTTTAAAGGGGTGGGGGGGTATTACAAGAAATTAAGGTATTAGCAATGGTCATTAGTGACGGCATTTTTACCATCATGTCTATTAGCAATGGCATTAATAACAATAACTATTCCGATGCTAATAATTATTTTACCGATGGCTATTAGAGATGGCATTTTCACCATCGCTATAGACCATGTATGGCATCATCGTTGCTAATAATCATTAGCGACAGCACTATTAGAGACGTCGTTAGCCATCACAAAAAAAATAAAAAAAATTATTTATTAAAATTATTAGAGGTGGCAAAAAGAGTATTAGCGACAGCAATTACCGTCTCTAATAATCATTAGCAACGACATTATTAGCGATGGCAATCACCATCGTAAAAAAATATTTTTTATTTTTTATTTATTAAAATAATTAGCGACGATGAAAAGAGTATTAGCGACGGCAGCTGCCATTGCTAATACTCAATGTAGAATATAAATTTTTTTATCTTTTTCTAAATATGATATAATTTTAAAATTTAAAATTCATCTTCACGTTTATTATCTAAATAATTATCATTAAAACATCATCACAAAAAGCTATCTCGATCTAGTGGCTCTAGCTATGTCGATCAATAAAATTTAATTTCGATGGTCATGAATGACTGTATGATGATGTAATGATAGAGACAACCGATGGATTCAAAAATTTGAAACGATGATCTTGATGATATTTATAATACACTATCAAAATCTCACTTCAATCAGATATTATTATCATTATCAATTTAGTACAGAATAATTTAGATCGTTAAATAAAAAATGAGTAATCAAAAGGTCAAATGGCATCCGATTATAAGATGATTTTTTAGATAAATGATCTTTGCCATATACGATCCAAAACTATATGTCTCTTGATGCTTATTCTTAAAATCTTTAAGTAATTATACTTATGCTTTTGTAAGATCTGCTTAACGTAGATGGTTCATATACGTGCGGTTTAGATTTTATGATCACCATCATACAAATGATTAAAGTAGTAGCAAAGATCATTTATCTAAAAAATTATCTTAATAGGATATCGTTTGATCTTTTGATCACTCATTTTTTATTTGACGATTGAAATTATTTCGTACTAAATTGACCATGATAATGATATCTGATTGAAGTAAATTTTTGATAGTATATTATAAATATCATCAAAATTATCATTGTAAATTTTTAGACCCATCGGTGATCTCTATTTATCAGATCATCATGCGATCATTTGTGACCATTGAAATTGAATTTTATTGATCGATATAGCTAGGGCTGTCGATCGAGATAATTTTTTATGATGATACTCTAATGATAATTATTTTGATAATAAATGGTGAAGATGAGCTTTAAATTTTAAAATTATACTATATTCGAATGTTTGTGAAGGTGTGGAGAGATTATTAATGATGATCTTTAGCGATAGCAATGTTACCGTCGCTAATAGAGCTATATTTTTTAATTAGTAGTGATTTATATTAGCGACAGTATTAGCAACAGAGGTCATACCATCACTAATATTTTTTAAAAAAATTATTTTAAAAATTTGATAAAAGTATTAGCGATGGATTTTTGTTCTTAATGATAAAAATTTTTATCGCTAATACCATCACCGATGGTATTAGCGATGGCAAGTTTGTCATCACTAATAGTCTGCCTTTTATAATATCGAAATATTTCTCTCTCCCTGTTCATTCTCTCTCGTTCCTACCCTCCAACCCCCATCTCTGGCATCCCACGGCTGTTGTGACCCCACCAGCCTCGTTCCTGCAGGGCCGTTCTCGTGGCTGCTGTGACCCCTCGTCAGCCCCATGGCCCCTGCCCCATCGCCCTCGCCGCCCCTGCCCCACCGCCCTCGAGGCCCCACTATCCCACCCCTACCCCATCGCCCCCCACGGCCTGCTGCCCTGCCCTAGCCCTGCCATCCCCAGCCTGCGGCCCAACTCCGTCGGCCCCCAAGCCCTTGCCCCAGCCCTGCGGCCCCCGACCTGACCCTATCGCCCCCAGCCTATGGCCCCGAGCCAGCTGTCTCGACCTTGCCCCGCTGCCCTTGCCCTGCGATCCGTCCCCACATCATAATGAGTATTCCTGTGAGTATTAATGACGGCATTAGCGATGGTTAATGTTGTCTACTATTAGTGACCGCATTAGTGATGGCTAGTACCATCACTAAAAGTTAATTAAATATTGATCTAATTAATTAACTAGATAATTAATTAATTAATTAGATAATTAATTAATTAATTAATTAATTAGATGCATGAGATTTGGGTCTGGGCATGCAGAGTGCTCGAATTGAGGGAAGGTATCGGACAGCATTGCAAATACGGGATCTGAGCGTATTCTATGTGTCCGAGCCTCGGATCACAGTTGGCATCCAAGGCATCTCGCCCTCATGCACCCAATACGCTTAAGCCGATGGAAGGTGTCGGACAGCATTAATTATATATTAATTTTAATAAAATTTATATTGCATGGAGCGATAGATCCATCAGTTAATTGATGTACATATTCTAATGTATCTGTATATTTATTTATTTTTATATAGATAAAAGAATTATGTACATTAATCAATTGATTATCCACTATGAATAGTTTGAGAAATGCAAGTAATTCTATAAGTCATTACAGTAATCAAACGGTATACTGAGGGTTTCAAAGAAATTTCGAACAGTATTTTCTTTTTGTTCTCCCTATATGGGAGAACTAAGAAAAAATACTGTCAAAATTTTTTTTGACCCCTGTTGCATATCGTTTGATTACTGTAATAGACCTATAGAATTAATGCATTTTCTGAATGGGATAGGACCTATTTTTACTTATTAGTTGATAATAGGATGCATTTACTATGTAAGCCATTTTGAATGATAAAATAGTATTTAGCAATTACCTTGCTTTTATGTATATACAAAATTTTTAGATAGACTGCCATGGACCGTAGTTGGATGGACCATCAAGTAGTCAACACAGAGATTTTTGCTGAATACAGGGAGGGTGTAGAGTATTTTTATAATTTTATTTTTGAGAATACGATATTTTTACATCAAGGACGGGCGTGTTGCCCTTTGTAACAGATGTGTTAATAGAAAATATTTGATAAAGATATAATTACTATCTATTTATATAACAGTAGATTTATGCCCAACTATAAGCATTGATACCTGCAAGGAGAGACTGGAAGAAAGTTGCAAGGGTTAGAACCGAGCAGGATAAAGACATAGATAGAATGGTGGATATGGTTATGGATGTGGCTGGTCTTGAATTTAACTGGAATGTGGTAGACAATCCAAAAGCTGATAGCGGTGATTTCTATCATATGCTGAAAGATGCTGATGAACCACTATGGTCAGAATGTGAAACACACACTGTATTATCAGCTATATCAGTATTGTTGAACTTGAAGGCCGAGTTTAATATGACGGTCAATTGTTATGATAGGATGATAGCAATAATAAAAAAAATACTACTAAAAGATGAGAAGCTTGTTGGGAGCTTTTATGCTTCGAAGAAAATGGTGAAAGGATTGGGCATGGGATATGAGAAAATAGATGCATGCCGTAATGGTTGCATGCTTTTCTATAAGGAGGACCAATAGAAGAGCTCATGCAGTGTATGCAGTGTAAGCCAAAGCAAGAGGATAGGAATTAAAAAGATATACCATACAAGGTTCTTCGATACATTCTCCTCACTCCTAGACTTCAGAGGCTTTACTTGTCCAAGAGTACTGTCGGACAAATGAGATGGCACAAAGAAGGACCATGCAAGTATCTCGATATGATGTGTCATCCGTCAGATAGCAAGGCATGGAAGCAATTTGATGCTTGCCATCTTTTATTTGCTCAAAAATCACATAATGTCCAACTGGATCTATCTATGGATGGTTTTATACCATTCGGTCATGTAGCGATCTTTTATTCAAGTTGGCCAATCTTTATCGCTCCATACATCTGCCATCTGGGATGTGCATGAAAGAACATAACATCTTTCTTATATTAATCATTCCTGGACCGCGATATCCTAGTAGAAGAATTGGTGTATATCTAAGGCCTCTTGTTGATGAATTAAAATTGTTATGGTTCGATGGCTTTCATACTTTTGATGCATTGAATGTTAGAATTTGATGCCTCGAGATTCAGCCCACCTTAAGCCCACAGTGAGGTTCACGGTGAAAAATGGAGTCCAACGAGACCAAGATCACCTGAAACGGAGCTCGGATGGAGAAGATACGAGCTTTTGAAGTCGGCACGAGATTCGAGGTGCGGAGGACCGCCGGCGGGCGGTAGTGGCGCGGCCACAGGCGGCGGCATGCGGGATGTGCGACCCAGGCCCGCACGGGATGCGCGACCCACGCGGGCGGCAGCCCAGGCGGGCGCGCGGCCCAGCCGGGCGCGTGGGAGCGGGCCAGCCCAGGCGGCCTGCTGGCCCTGTTCTCCGATCCACCATGGATCGGGCGGTCCACGGCTGGGCCTGTGGACCGCGTGGGCATTTCCCACATGTTTCTCGGGGTCCACGGTACTATTTTATGGATCGGAGGCGATCTGAGGGTGTGGGTGGCTCCCGGTCTTGATCCGACGGTTCAGGGGTTATCTGGCTTTGTTTAGAACTCCTAATCCTTCTCTAATCAAGTTTTAAACCCTTTAAATAGGGCTGATCGATAACAGAGAGGGTGTGGTTCAGATTTTTGCACCGTACGAAGCCCGTACGAACCCAAGAGAAGAGAGAGGCGGAAGCGCTGAGAGAGAAGGAGCAGGAGGCTCCTGGACAGCGGTCGCCAGGCACTTCAGGGGTTCAGAGGGTCTTCCAAGAGAGAGAGAGTTTTTGTGAGGGAAACTTCTAGTGAGAGAGAATTGGGTGTACAAGGGTTGAGGGTGAGGTCTCCTCTTGTAATTTTTTTTTTCATAGTGAAGTTTGCATGCCCCGTGAGGCGAGCCTTTTATGGCTGATCCACGTATTTTGATTGTTTTTCTTTTATTTTGTTTCTTCTTTCTTCTGCTGCATGCGTGGTACTGAAAAGATCTTGGGAGGTGGTGTCCTGGCCAGACATCCACCCAACAAGTGGTATCAGAGCAAGGCGGTACAAGGATGCAGATTGCAGCGGTGGTGAGCAAGACTGAAGATGGAGAAGACAGGAACAATCAAGATGGAGATCAACAAGTTCAATGGTAAGAGCAATTTCTCCTTGTGACAGGCAAGGGTGAAGGACATGCTCATCCAACAGGGGTTGATCGATGCTCTCTTGTGCGATGAGAAGCCGACCACCATGGAAGTGCAGGATTGGAAACGGCTACAGATGCAGGCGGTGAGTACCATCCGCATGTACCTGGCGGATGAGGTGGTGATCCATGTGCTGAGCGAGACTTCCCGACGATGCTGTGGTCGAAGCTCGAGGAGTTGTACATGACGAAATCTCTCACCAACACATTTTCCTCTGGAGGCAGTTTTACCAACTGTGGATGACTGAGGGACAGAGCGGCAGGAGCATCTGAGCCACTTCCAGAAGATCCTCACCGACCTTCTCAGCATTGGCGAGAACGTTGAGGAGAAGACCAGGGTGCTGGTTTTGCTGGCGTCGCTTCCCCCTTCGTACGAGTCCTTGGTGACTGCTCTTCTAGTGGGGAAGAGGACCATCAAGATAGATGATGTCACCGCGGTGATACTCCAGAACGAGATTCTTAGGAGGGAGAACCAGCTTCGAGCTCAGGTGGTGGTAGCTCAGCTTTGGTGGCTTCTGAAAGAGCAGGAGGTGGTAGACGGAGCGATAGAAGATCGCAATGAGGGGGTCTAAGTCCAGGAGGGACTTGAGCAAAATCAGGTGTTACCGGTGTGAGGAGTTGGGGCATCTAGCTAGAGATTGCCCTCAACTTAAAAATCAGACGGTGGCTGCTGTAGCGACGGCTGGCAGTGATTCAGATGGAGATATCCTGGAGATATCTGACGAGGTATCTACTTCTTCCCAGCAGTGGATATTAGATTCTGCATGCCCCTATCATGTATGTTGTAAAGAAGAGCAGTTTGACTTCCTGGAGAACAGTGAGGGCACTGTATATTTACCAGATGGATCGAGCTGTGCGATCAGAGGCATTGGGACAGTCAGCTGGAGGACACATGACAGTGCAGTGAGGAGATTGGGGGAGTCCGATACATATCCGATTTCAGACGAAATCTTATCTCACTTAACAGACTGGATTCGAGAGGCTACAGGACGGTAGCTGATGGAGGAATCCTGAGGGTGCTACGCGGCAATAGGATTGTGCTGGAGGGAAAGAAGGGGAGCAGAGGACATTATTACCTGGCAGGGAGCCCAGTGCGAGGTGGAGCTTCGGGAGCTAGGCGGAACCCAGAGCGAGGTGGAGCTCCAGGAGGCGGATCGGGCACGAGACAGGAGACTCAGGAGGATAAGAGGCGATGTCGCAAGGTGAGATTCCTATTGCCGCAGGATGATGCCCCGAGCAGGTCTCAGGTCAGGAGGAGCACTGCATACGACAGAGATGGGATCGAGCAGCCTGGCTCGACTCCCATGTTTGCCCATCCATGATCAGCAGGCGATTGCCCCAGGGCATGGGGGCAAGGACATCAAGAAGCTCTCGGAGTTTGGAGGAGGCCGAATATTGAGTCGAGATGAAGATTGTTAGGATTTGATGCCTCGAGATTCAACCCACATTGAGCTCACAGCGAGATTCGCGATGAAAAATGGAGTCCAATGAGACCAAGATCACCTGAAACAGAGCTCGGATGGAGGAGATACGAGCTTTTGAAGTCAGCACGAGATTCGAGATGATGGAGGACTGCCGGCGACCGGCGGCGGGTGGCGCGGTGCAGCCGTAGGCAGTGGCGCACAAGACGCGCGACCCAGGCCCGCGCGGGATGTGTGACCCACGCGGGCGGGTGGCCCAGGCGGGCGCGCGGCCCAGGCACGCGCAGGCCCACACGCGGGAGCGGGCCGGCCCAGGCAGCCTGCTGGCCCTGTTCTCCGATCCACCGTGGATCGGGCGATCCACGGCTGGGCCTGTGGACCGCATGGGCATTTTCCATGCATTTCTCACGATCCACGATACTATTTTATGGACCGGAGCATGATCTGAGGGCGTGGGTGGCTTCCGATCTTGATCTGACGGTTCAGGGGTTATCTAGCTTTGTTTAGGACTCCTAATCCTTCTCTAATCAAGTTTTAAGCCCTTTAAATAGGGCTGATCGGTAACAGAGAGGGTGTGGTTTGGATTTTTGTGCCGTACGAAGCCCGTACGGAACCTAAGAGAAAAGAGAGGTGGAAGTGCTGAGAGAGAAGGAGCAGGAGGCTCCTGGACAGCGATCGTCAGGCACTTCAGGGGTTCAGGGGGTCTTCCAAGAGAGAGAGAGTTTTTATGAGGGAAACTTCTAGTGAGAGAGAATTGGGTGTACAAGGGTTGAGGGTGAGGTCTCCTCTTGTAAAATTTTTTTTTCATAGTGAAGTTTGCATGCTCCGTGGAGGCGAGCCCTTTTGTGGCTGATCCACGTATTTTGATTGTTTTTCTTTTGTTTTGTTTCTTCTTTCTTTCTGCTGCATCGTGTGGTACTGAAAAGATCTTGGGAGGTGTCCTAGCCAGACATCCACCCAACATTGAAGAAGTAGAATTTTATAATAAAGGCTGCATTAATGTGGATCATTAGCAATTTTTTTACTTATGGGATGCTGTCAGGATGGAGTACTCATGAGAAGCTAGAATATTCCTATTGCATAGAGAATAAAAAATTATTTCAGCTTGAGCATGATCGTAAGTCCTGCTAGTTCAATTATCATCGTCAATTCCTTCCCAAGCATCATCCTTTTCGAAAGCAGTGAGAAAGTTTCAAGAGGAATAAGATAGAGAAAGACCATACACCCTAGCGCCTTAGTGGTATGGAAGTATTTCAGAGAGTATCCCAATTGGACAAAGTCTCGTTTGGCATTGAATTTGACAAGCAAAAGTCTCGAGGGTTCGGTACAACTCATAACTAGGTGAAGCAAAGTATCTTTTGAAAATTATCCTACTGGTCCATTAATTTGATCTGTCATAATCTTAACGTCATGCATATTGAGAAGAATATATTCGATAATATTTTCTATAGTATTATAGATGTCAAGGATAAGATGAAGGACAATCCTAAAGCTCGAGCAGATATAAAGAACATATGCAACCATCCTCTATTAGAGCTGGTTGAGGTGTCACTTGAAAATTTTCTGAAAGTATATACCTTAATAAGAGAGCAGCTGAAGGATGTTAGCGAATAGTGTAAGTATCTTAAATTCCTAGATGGTTGTGCAAATAATCTAGCTTGATGCGTCAATGTCAAAGATTGCAAGTTTCGTAGGCTAAAGAGCCATGACTGCCTTATATTCATGCAATGATTACTCCCATTGGCTTGGCGTGATCTCCTTCCCAACTCCATATGGAGTTCTTTGACTGAGCTTAACCTTGTATTGAGAGATATTTGTGCTACTAAACTATCCACCGATCACATCTCCAATCTTGAGGCTAGCAATGTAGAGATCATATGCAAGTTGGAGAAGATATTCTCTTCCAGCTTCTTTGACTCCATGGAGCACCTCATGATTTATTTGGCATATGTAGCTAAAGTGGGGGGTCCAATGTAGTATAGGTGGATGTATCCATTTGAAAGATACATGCACAGACTCAAGAAAAAATAAAAAATAAGGCCCGAGTTGAAGGTTCTATTATGGAGGCTTATATAATAGAAGAGATTTCAAATTTTAGCAGACACTACTTTAATCCCAGTATGTAGACTAAGCTAACTCAAGGGGCCCAAAATGATGATGGTGGTGCTAAGGAATTAGAGTAGAAGATCTCAATATTTGCCTATCCTGCTCGAGAATTTGAGCACGAGGTTCGTCAAATTTTTTTCGATTTACTGAACTTCGATAGATTGGAACATATGTTTTGAGAAAGTACATGGAGGTTGACCCATATGTCCTGTAAGTGTCCATCACAATCTCAACTTTTTAATCACTTATTTTAGTATACTTATCTTATATATATTTAGATAATATGATGAGATGTTAAAAAGAAAAATTCAAGCATAAGTGATGAAGAAATATCAACATAGCACTCAGAGAACTTTGCATGTTGGTTCTGTCAATTGTCCATTGTCATTTTATATGCTTTAATTTTTTTAATTTATTTTTTTTGTAATATGTAGGTCATTCAAGGGAGCGAGTCCATACCAACGAAGCTAAGACCATTAGGTTATGGGTCTGAAAAATACATGACATGCTATAATGGCTATAATATAAATGGTTTCAAATTTCACACCCAGCAATATGAAAATTATAAAAGTACAATGAACAATGGTATGTGTATAAAAGATAGCTGGTAGGAAGATAAGATGGAGAGTGACTGCTATAAAATTCTCAAAGAAGTGATTAAGATGAGCTACATTGGAGGTAATAGTTTCGTTCTATTTAAGTGCCAATGGTTCGATACCGACAATGGTATGAAGGTTGATCCATGGTATAGGCTTATTGAAATCAAACATAGATCAAAAGCTTATATCAACGAGCTATTTGTACTAGCTGCACAAGCTACTCAAGTATATTTTACTCTTCCATTAAGAAAAAAAGAAGAAAAGATTGGTGGGCTGTATGCAAAATTACATCTCGAGCCGTTCATTACGCACTCAAAGAAAAAAAAGAGCCTCAATTATCAAAATGCTTTCATGAAGATGGCCAACATGATGAGGTAGATCTAATTGAGATTATTTTAAAGGACAATCTTCCCCAAGAAAGAGAAGAAGAGGAAGAAGAAGAGGAAGAGGTGGAAGAAGAGGAAGAATTGGAAGAAGATTTCGAAGGATACCAAACATTTGAAGAGGCTGATGAGTAGTGCTAAGTATATAATTCTTAGATCATTTTAATTACTTATCTTGCATCATTTTAAGTCTTGCATTGCCATCCATAATTGTATAATTAATTTAGTGAATCTATTTATTTTTATTTTCAGAGAGCATACATCATGTCTTCTAGAGACCGGAGCCGCACCAGCCAAGGAGAGAGCTCTCGAGGAGAGAGCGATCATGCGGCCAGCTCGCATGGTTCTACATCTCTCTCATCGGACGGTAAGCTCTAACAGTTAATTTATATATTTTTGTTTATGTTTTTGTGTCATTTGTTAACTAATATAGCATTCTTTGTATTAGATATTTTGCATTTAGATTTAGAGGACAGGGGGTCACCAGTGACCCCACAGTCACATGCAATAGCGACCGTCGGCTCTTAGATACAGCACCATGGTCGAGGATCCATCCGGCTCGTGGCATCTCTGACTCGATCGGAGGATAGAGAGATCATCCATATCTAGAGCCACTTGTAAGTACTACATGCTCAATTAATATATTTAGAATTTAGTAATTTTAGAGTTAACATTTATTCTTCGAAATCAATTTTGCAGCATATTCAGAGAGCTTTCTATATCAAGTGTCATTATCGAAATCATATACCGATTGATGTCGGGACTGATGAATTAGTTTTCATGTTGGCCATCAAGAGCTTGTGATGCAGCTTGAGAGATATTTTTGATAAGTTAAAACTAGTTTAATTTTTTGATATGTTGATATTTTAATTATATATTAATACATGCTTGTTTCAATCTTGCAGGAGTACTACTGATTCGAAACTCTCCAGGATGAGGAGACTGGCCATCGGACCTTTGAGGAGGTGGCCGCATAGAGATTTTGAGATGGCCTCTACAGCCTTAGACAGTCCGCCATCCAGCACACCAATTCTCAATCACCATCGGACTAGAGGTCCTTCAAGGATCATCAAAAGCTGGCAGACATATTGCAGGTCCTCTATGATCAGTGGAGCAGTGAGGAGTACTTCGATAGGTGGCAAAAGTCCCAACAGAATTGGGCCACCTAACAAGATCCGATTAGGCATACGAGTGGCTCAATCGGCACACATATTGTGGCTGACAGACTTGTAAGAAATCTATACCAAAACTCTTCACTAAAACTGTATAAACTTTTATATGCATGCTTTAATTAATTTAATTTTATTATTTACTATCGTAGATACGACCGTTGGGTCATCCACTAGACCAGCTGCCATTGTGGGAGGCCACACATCGATCTTAGAGGATCAGTGACTATTTAGATTCTATGTTGCAACAGATTGCGGTAAGAACTTTAAATTTTATTAACTAATTAAGTTGTTACAGGGTCTAATTTTTATATTAAAACTAATATATTTTTGAACTGTACAGATACATTACATAGAGTACATTGCTGAGAGGTACGGCGATGACCCATCTTCTCAGCCCCCTTAACCTTGAGGGATGGCTTAGCACCATCGAGGGGATGAGTAGGAGCCAGGTAATAGGATCCATCAGCTTAATGTTCTTTAGTGTCCTCACAGGCCTCGACGTCCTAGATCTGGAGTGATGCACATATGGAGGAGGTTGTGCAGAGACTTCAGAGCCAGCGACCTCAGAGCTTCCTGGATACCATCCACGATACGTTCATGGAGCTTCTCTAGGATCCACAACTGCACGATCGATTGGACTCATTGTCCCAGCCATCACATCAGATAATTATATTACTAAATCTTTTTACTTATTTTAAATTTTTATATTTAGAAGCTTCATATATTTAGGTTTGAGTCCAGAAAGGAGATCTAAGGGCTAAAAATTCAATCTAACTATCCAATCGATGGGCTGGAGGTGTCTATTACTCCGTATCATCGAATAGAATATGTAAAAATAATATGTTTGAGAATCGAAGGGGCATATAGAAAGATACACCTCCGTATCAAAACTTACTATTATTATTTTATTTTTTTCGTTACAGGATGCTGGGACATTCGGTTCTCATCCACTAGCTGCTGGAGAGAAGCTGGAGGAGGAGGAGGTGGACAATAATGAGGATCGAATCTGATTTTTTTTGATGTATTATATTTTTTATACTGATTATAAAAAAATTATATAATTTATATTTTTAATATAACATAATTAATTTTTAATTTTTGCTTGTCATATTATCTTTGGATTTTAATTATAACAAGTATTAAGAACCATAATTCATTGTGATTAATTAAAATAGATTTTAGAAAATATTTTTATTAATTTTTTAAAAAAATAAAATTAATTATTAGTGACAGTATTAGTGATGAAAAATATCATCGCTAATACCTATTAACGATGGCATTAGCGATGATATCACCATCTCTAATATTTTTTTAAAAAAATTTATTTAATTTAAAAATTTAAAAAAATTAGAGATGACATTATTTGTCGCTAATAATTATTAGCGACGGTATTAGCCATAAAATATCATTGCTAATATTTTTTAAATTTTTAAAATTTTAATTTAAAAATTAAAAAATAATTAGAGATGGAGTTCTTCGGTCACTAATGCCGCCGCTAATAGTCATATTAGCGATAGTGGTAATTTTCATCGCTAATAAAGATATTTAGCAATAAAATTTTTTCAGATTGATAGTTACGATGGAATTAGCTACGGCAATGTTATTAGCGACAGCAGGTGGACTATTAGCAATAGCAAATAACCATCGCTAATAGTCTGGATTCTTATAGTTGGGGTACCAACTACTAGTCTCCCTTAGTTTAAATTTATTTTGTAGAGTTTCTTGTCTTGTGAATCCTTTGGATCCATCTCTGTCTCTGTATTTAACCAATAAGATGTATGGGAGCTACTTGATTTTTCTTGTACTTAGTGTTGATGCTATATTTAGGCCATGTTTCATGTTTATATACAACATGCAGAATGAACTATGTGTATAGAGTCTATATTGTGATGTAGTTTCTAATGAACCCTTGAATTAGATTACTAGATTTTTGTGTAAATTATTTTTGAAGTTAAAACTAAGTTTATGGATTGACCATGGATCTTGCATCACAATTTTTGAAATGCTAGTAGAATTTCATGTTAAAAAAAAATAGAGAGAGGAAGGAAAAATGAGAATCTTAAAATAGATCGGACATGAAGGAGAAGATTCTAGTGGATCAAGTATGCTTATAAGCAAGTTAATTTGTAATCTTGTAATTTGATGGAGCATAGAATTAACATTCTTATAAAGGAGAGATCAATTTTGAATCGTTTGATTAACTTGTCAAGGTAATCTAGAGTTGGAGTTGGAATATAATAACTTTTATGGCAATTATCTTAAGAGTTAATCAAGATCCAATGCATTCAAAAAGTAAGGACAAAAGTCTTTGCCTGGATTTTACAAAAATTTTAATCTAGGATCATTAAGTAATTTTGGAGAATGTCAATTAGAGTTGTGCAACAAAAATATAGTGGATTGAGTCATTTAAAAACTAATCAAAAATATTGATTGTGATTTGAAATGTGTTATGATGGAGATATAATTTTCCAATAAAAGATAGTTGTGATTCTTAGGCTAATTGCGATGTGCTTATGTTATTCTCTTGAATAGGTTCAATGATTATGCGCTGTACTAAGGAAGACTTTGAGGAACTTGTGCCTAGGGTTACTTGATTATTGATTCAACTTGATCTAATTTATTAAGTATCCAGATCAATCATGATTCATTTATTCCTTCCTTATGATATCAACTCCAATATATAAATCATGGTATCAGTGCCTTACTTTCTCAAACTTGCTTTAATAATTCAATGTTGATCATTTTCATACTTTATGACAGACTCTTGATGCCATCACTATATAATCATAATTGTCTTCATAGCCATTCGATGATTTGACTCTAATCAAGGTTGGTCATTATATTTTGTGGAATCAAAACTTACCATAGTGTTTGAGCCAAATCCATTACAAGCTTTATTCTAAATATAATTAATCCTAGTCTATCTTGCCATGAGGATTTAGCATTCAATTGATCCCAACCTAATCTTGAATGAACATGCATTCAAATCACTATGATAATTTCGATCTCAAACTCTTGATCACTTATTTAATGCTAATCTTGTTGGTCTATATCTTAACCATAAATGTGATAGAAAGCTTTTGATGATTGATCCAAATATGGTTATCGCACTGATTTTGATCGAGTAGAGTTGAGATCTAGAAATATTTATAACTTAAGGGGCAAAATTCTAGAGTTGATATAGATGTGCCAAGTTCTAGAGTATTCTTGGAAAGAATCTATGCTTTGGCACAAAGATGTACTTGAGTGTTGCGATTGAGTCGAGAGGTCGAGTTGTTTGCATACAATCAAGGGTGTTGCATGCTGAGCAAGGGCAAGTGGTACATGTAGATTTTTGGCTGAGCACCTTTAACTTTGTAAGATATAGTTTTCTTAAATTTGAGTATGGATTTTTTTTTAGGGGAGAATGTGAGAACCGACCAACTTCAGCCCACTTCAAATTAGAGCCAGCAAGCCCAGACGACTTTGATTTAAAATTTAAAAGAAATGATAGGGGGACTCGAAACAGAGGATCGCGATCATGATCTATGCTCAACCTCCCACCTTTGGGATAAAGCCACAAGATCATGGCTGGTGCGGAGCCATCAGGAGGCGATATAGGGAGGCCATCAATCAAGAAATTTGACTATTAGTGACAGCTAATTGCTATCACTAATAGTCATTTTATCATCGCTAATACTATCAGCGACGGCTCACCATTGATAATTGGTGGTCAAAAAATTCTACTCACTAATTGTCCTTATTAGCAATGAAACTTTTATCCGTCGCTGATGAAGACTATTAGTGACAACATTAGTAATAGTTAAGTTCCATCGCTATTTATTTTCTTATTTTTAAATAAAATTTTAAAAAATTTTAAAAATAATTGGCGATGGCTTTATTATTACTAATGCCATCATTAATAAGTATTAGAGCCGGCTCAAGCCATCGCTAATGCCTTCGATGATATTTAATTTTATTTTTAAAAAAATTATAATAATATTTTGTTATTAACAATGGCTAAAGCAGTCGCTAATACCATCGATAATAGTTAATTTTATTTTTTAAAAAAAATTAATAATAATATTTTTTAAAATCTATTTTAATTAATCACAGTCAATTATAGTTCCTAACACTTGTTATAATTAAAATCTAAAGATAATATGATAATTATAAATAAAAATTTAATTATATTATATTAAAAATAAAAATTATATAATTTTACAAGCAGTATAAAAAAAATAATATATCTCGACAAAAAAAAAATCAGCCCAGATCCTCCTCCTCATCCTTTTGCTCCTCTCCAGCACTTGGTGGATGAGAGCCGGATATTCCAGCATCCTAAAATAAAAAAAAATAAAATATTATTAATAAATTTTGATATGGAGGTATATCTTTCAATACACTCCTTTGATTTTTGAATAGATTATTTCTACACATTTCATTCGATGATATAGAACTATAGACACCCCCTGTCCATTAATTGGATGGTTAGATTGAATTTTTAGCCCCTAAATCTTCTTTTCCGACTCAAGCCTAAATATATGAAGCTTCTAAATATAAAAATTTAAAACAAGTAAAAAAATTTACTAATAAAATTATCTGATGTGATGGCTAAGACAACAAGTCCAACTGATCGTACAGCTGTAGATTTTGAAGAATCTCTATGACTGTATTGTAGATGACATCTCAGAAGCTCTGAAGTTATTGGTTCAAAAGCCTTTGCACAACCTCCTCTACGTGCGCATCACTCTAAGTTTGGGATGTTAAGGCCTGTGAGGATGTCGAAGAGTATCGATCTACTAGAGGATTGAAATTGTGGCCAAATCTTATGATCCGATTCCTACTCACCCCTCCGGTGACCTTGAGCCATCCCTCAAGGTCAAGGAGGGGCTAAGTGGATGGGTCATTATCGTGCAGCACAATGATGTACTTCACATAATCCACCTACACAGTTCAAAAATATATTAGTTCTAATATGCATATCAGATTCTGTATCAACTTAATAAATATAGTTTAAAATTTTTACTGTGATATTGTTGGGAATAGTGTCCCAAAGCTAATCATCAGCTTGTTGATGGTTGTGCTTATTTTTGTATATGTACATGAATTATGAATTAATAAAAATTATTTTGATATTTTTCATCACAAAATATTTCATTTTCTAATGAACTCCTATGTTGTGGTGAAGTCCTTAGGACTATTTAGACTCGACAAAGGAGGATTTGTCATTTAGTCCATAAATCTGTTCGTGATCAAATGATACGTTGTTATCAAGAACGACAACGTTTATCAAGCATAGGTCGTTGTGTGCCATATAAGTTGGTTGTCCTCTTAACCAATGAGTGTGGAGACACTGGTATGGCATACAGGTGAGATGTAAGGCTACATCTGCACTGAACGTGACTGACTCCGAAGCTATTTCTGTTGTCAAGATTTGCTCTGATGGAATATGGGTATAAATGTCCCTCCGACCTGAGACCGCCACGGTGACTTGCAAGCAACTCACTGCACTTAGGCACTGGACTACCTGAATTTCTAATTCAATGATGGAACGCTGCTGGGTGTAGTCAAGTACTTGACTTGTCGGTGCGTATGTCAAGATAGGATTGACCACTCCAGTTTAGGAGCTGTGTACAGTCGTGTTTCAATTTAGCAAAACTTTGGCTAGGGTAGTCCTTGTGAGGAGTCACAGGACTGTTTGAGTTGAGCACGATTCGGATGATCTGATCAGGGTTGACAGTTTAACCCTGAGTCGTCCTAAACACAGGGGTCAAAAGGATGAATTATACAGTAACCATATTCATGTAGGTTCTGAGTATTGTGATTGCGACTATTCAACCTATCCAGACGTCGGGTACCATTGCTGGATGGTTACTTCGATTAGTACAGGAATTGGTTCCTGTGCTACCGGCTTAGGTTCGAACCTGTGGGGTCACACTCATTAGAGGTTCCTATCTGATCTGATGGCTGGTGTAGAATCCTACATGTTTGAAACTCAGTGATCGAGAATCAGGATTCTCTGATCATGAGTTCCACACATTATGGGTACCGGGGTCAATAGTCCCACTGGTTGAAACTTTTCGATCAGGGTTACATATCGATGAATTCTGATGCCCGATTGCCCATCAGATTTGGATTCAGTATTTATGAGAGATTTAATTAGTGATTTGATCACTAATTAACTCAATTTGATTGAGTAATTATTTTTGAATCAAGTCCAATTGAATTGGATTCAGTTGGGTTTGACCCGATTAGGTTAAGAGTTGACCTAATCGTCGAGATAGTTTGGTCCCTGATTTGATCAGAGGTTGGGCTTAGTTAATTCTTGATTTGATTAAGATTTTATGGAGCCTAATTAAGTCTAAATTAGTTGGGTTTAAATTAGTCTAATTGGATCTAAATTATTTGGTTCAATTAGGTTGGTTTAAATAATTAAACCACCTTGACCCAATCTCCATGCGCCACTCACTTCCATTGCACCCATTTGAATTCATGAGAAGGAACTTCTCATGAATTATTTTCTCATGCCAAGCCCTCTCCACGCCCCACTTTAATGTGCCATATGAATTGATAAGGATGATTGGTTGGCCATTCAAATTCAAAATAAAGTTTGAATTTGAATGGGCAATCAATCTTTGCACCTTATCCTTTTTTTTACGCTCCATTTATTACATGAGAAAAGGTTTCTCATGAAATCACTCCATGCACAATTTAAGCCATGCCTCATGCCTTTAGTGGATAAGAGATGAGTTGGTATCTATTTGAATTCAAAATTTGATTTGAATTTAAATGTGCAATTACTCATCTTTATCCTTTCTTTTGGATAAGACGTTTGACGTAGTTATAAAAGGAGGAGAAGAGTGGGGTGTGCAAGAAGAAAATTTTTGGAGAAAAATTCTGAGGCGTGAGAAGTCTTGTGCATGAGAAGAAAGTTCATATCCTTCCAAGAGAAAAAGAAAGAAAAGAAAAAAAGTGGGTGCAAGGTTTCCGGTGAGTTCTCTAGAGTTTTAGCCTGGGGTTCAGGAAGTGAGAAAGTGAGCTACGAGTGTCGTGAGCCCACAAAATCTCAAGAAGATCTTCAACATCCTCTCAAGCATGTCTGTTGACGATCTGGAGCATCCAAAGAATCAACAGACATTGATCGAAAGAGTTCGATCAGCATCGACCGTCAAAAGGGCTCTACAACGAGCTAGCACTCGTGAGGAGTCGATCAGATCGGGAGCTTCGTGTGGATGATCTGTAGAGACCAGATATACTATATGGATGCATCATGATGATCAGACTCTCCCGACGGTGATCAGATTACGGCGATCTACTATCAGCACAAAGGTATTGTGTTCTGAACACATTACAGTAAAGTGTTTACTGTTTGAATTTGAAATTCAAATTTAAATGAATGCATGCTATATATCATATTTAGATCCTAGTGTAGGGTAAATTTATGCTAATTAATTAGATTAATTAATATTTTTCCACTGTAAAATCATAATTTTGAAAAAATTTTAAAATTACCATTTTACCTCTGCACTGAATTTTCTCCACAAATGGTATCAGAGTGGGTTCTTTGATATGATATATATATTTGTATGCATTGATTAAGTTGTAATCTAAAAGTTTAAATTTGAAATTTAAAATTTAAAATTTAAATTTTGAAAGTTGTTCGAAATTCAAAATTTAAAAATTTGAAATTTAAAATTTGAAATTTAAAATTCAAAAAATTTGAAATTCAAAATTTAAAATTTGAAATTCAAAATTTGAAAATTGAAATTTGATTAAAATTTCAAATTTGAAATTCAAAATTTAAATTTTAAAATTTAAAATTCAAAATTTGAAATTCAAAAATTTGAAATTTGAAATTCAAAAATTTAAAATTTAAAATTTGTTTAAAATTTGAAATTCAAAATTTTAAATTTTAAATTTTAAATTTTAAATTTTAAATCCAAAATTTGAATTTTGAATTTTGAAAGTTGTTCGAAATTCAAAATTCAAAAATTTGAAATTTAAAATTCAAAAAATTTGAAATTCAAATTTTGAAATTTGAATTTTGAAATTTGAAATTCGAAATTCAAAATTCAAAAATTTGAAATTCAAAATTTGAAATTTGAAATTTGGTTGAAATTTCAAATTTGAAATTCAAAATTTAAAATTTAAAATTTAAAATTTGAAATTCAAAATTTAAAATTCAAAATTTTGAAATTTGAAATTTGTTTGAAATTTGAAATTCAAAATTTTAAAATTTAAAATTTGAAATTTGTTTAAAATTTGAAATTTAAATTTTGAAATTTAAATTTTGAAATTGATATATTTACATATACTTGATCCAAGTAGCAAGTAATCGAATTGGGTTGGTTGCCATGGCCGTCCGGTCATAGGAGAAAAGTAGGGTTTAAAGGCCCTCTCTTCCCATTCAATGGGATCTCCTATGGTCATAGGGGTGCCGATGCGATTATATCCCATGCAGATGAAGTAGCGAAAGGAATATTCATGATTTATTTTGATTGAGTTATTTTCTATTATGTAATTAGCAATAGGATTGCTATTTATGAAATGTACTGATATATTTGTGTAATAAGTCAACATATTTGGTGAACAAAAAATAAAACCTTTCAAATTTGAAAATTATTTTCGAAATGCCAAATCCTGATCCATCAGCCCAAATACTTAATTAAAAGAATTAAGTATTGTCTAGTAGGTCTAGAATTATGAATTAAGACCTAAGATAATTGCATAAACTTGTGGGTCAATGGGTTAGATGCATTAGGTCCATAATTGGGTTAGATCTAAGGTTAGCTTAAAGAAATGGACTAAATTAGAGTAATTGGTCAAATCTAATCAAAAGTTGAATTAGATTAGGTCAAAGATACTCTACACTCAACTCCAATAGTTGTAGTTGAATGGGTCCATGTCTTTAACTAGACCAAGATGGACTTAATTCATGGCTACACGGTGGAACCCAATTTACTAAGTTGATCAAATTGAAACTAATGAACCAGTTGGTGTCTAAGGTAAGTTTGACAGTTTGACCAGTGGTTTTTAAGTGGAGCTACTCACAGTGATTCGATCTCTGACGAGTTAATGGCATATCCCTACCACTGATCTTACTTATTTGGCTAACCTGGTGAATTAGGTTTTGATTAGATCACTTGGTGATTAGGGCTCACCCATGTCATTAGGTAAATCAGTTTGATTGATTTAGGTGCTCCTAATTCTAGCTTTAATTAAATCTTTTTTTAATCTGACTTGGTGAAGTCAGTGGGAGGATTGAAATTGGCTGGATATTTTCTTCTCATCTATCCTTTAATAAAATTCTCAAAAATTATTAGGTCCCTAAAAATGATTAAGTTATATTGATAACTAAGTCATAGCCTCCCATTAAGTGAGTGATAATGAGTCCATTAGTTTAATAATCATTGGAGGCCCAAAGGCCTGGTGCTTATTGACTAATGGAATTATCATTCATAATATGATAATTTGGTTTGAGTCTTTCTGATGGTGGTCAGGTTGGCCGGCCAAAGTCGGGCCTGATCATTTATTGGTCCGATTCACCAAATCAAATCATGTTAATGGTTGGACCTAACCAGATCTTTTCAGTGGAGGCCAAAGCCTACTGATTAGGTTCTGGGGCAAAATCAATTACTAGAAGTTGTTTAGAGAAACAACTGGTTATGAACCTACCCATAGATGCACATGGGTTGACCAACCAAAGTTGAGCTCGTGTGTAGTCTGTGTGGATTCTAGTACCCACTAAGAAATTAAAGTAATTCTTTGAATTGGAGGTTGAGGCTACCAGTTCGTTAAAATACTGAAAAAAACTTTAAACTAAAGTCCAAGTCTTTAGTATTTATAATTTATGTACTAATAGAGGTTTGATTTTTTTTTATGCAGCTATGGCCACTACCCTATCCCTCCGGTCATTATTAGATAATGACAAGCTCATGGGACCTATATTCGATAGCTGGTATCGAAAATTAAAAATCATCCTTGAGCATGAGTGGATCCTTTATGTAGTAACGGATCCAGCACCTGAGGAGCCAGCCCTGAACGTTAGAGGGACGGTCTGAGACACTTATCAGAAATGACTCAACGACCGCACCACCGTT
Organism: Elaeis guineensis; assembly: GCF_000442705.2. Lineage (NCBI taxonomy): Eukaryota > Viridiplantae > Streptophyta > Magnoliopsida > Arecales > Arecaceae > Elaeis > Elaeis guineensis. Next base: position 46,282,720 of record NC_026005.2, read on the forward strand.
CAATGCATTATGCTGGCGGCAATGAATGATGAGTTCAGCTGCAGATTCGAGAACGCTCAGCCACAAGAGATGCTTCAAATGTTGAACGACTCCTTTGGCACGCCTGACGATGTTGAAAGGCACAAAACTAGTTGTGCCATTTTCAATGCTCGGATGAGGGATGGAGCCTCAGTCACTGATCATGTACTGTACATGATCGAAATGATTGAGCGCCTAAGTAAACTGAGCTTTCCCTTGCATGAGCAGCTCGGTAAGGATGCGATCCTTAATTCATTGCCCAAGTCTTTCCTCCCCTTCCTTACTCATTTTCGAATGACAAAGTCTGCAGTGAACTACCACGGCTTGTTGGGGTTGCTGCAGAACTTTGAGAAGGATCACCAGCTCCATAAGGAGTCGGTGAATATTGTGGGAGGGTCTTCTTCTTGTCGTCGACCCTTTAAGAAAGGGAAGAAGAAGAACAAGAAGAAGAAGAATAAGAAGGTGTAGCTGCATGCTGGGACGTCTGCACAGGATCAGACCAAGAAGCGCAAGCCCAACCAAAGCCAGGCGGAGTGCTTCTTTTGCAAGAAGCAGGGCACTGGAAGAGGAACTGTCCTCTATACATTGCCTCCCTGAACCCGAACAGACCGAAGAAGAAGCAAGGTACTTATATGATAACACCTTGCAACTTTTTCATTTGTGATACTACTGCCTGGGTATTGGATACCGGAAGCCCTTATCATATTTGTAATTCGATGCAGGATCTGCAGGTCAGTAGGAGATTTGATGAAGGTGAGAGATTCCTGAACGTTGGAGATGGAAGCAAAGTTTCAGTTCTAGCATTAGGAATCATGAACCTTGTAATCAATTCTTGAAACAAAATTCTGAGTGAATGTCACTATTGTTCAAGCTTTTTATTAAATATTATTTCTGTAGGCCTTTTGGCCATGAACAGTTATCAATTTTAATAAAAGAAAATATTTGCAATATCATTTTGAATAGTGTTACAATGTTTGTTGGACAACTTAATAATGGAATTTACTTTCTATCACAACCTGTTAATGTGGTTCGAACCTTCGGTAAACATCCTAGAATAGATTGTGTCAGAAGTTTACCTTTGGCACTGTAGGCTAGGTCATATCAATAAAAACAGGATAAATAGGTTGGCTCAAGAAGGAATTCTTGAAGTAGGTGATTGTGAATCACTTCCAACCTGTGAGTCCTGTCTTCTTGGTAAAATAACCAAGTCACCTTTTACTGAAAAAGATGAGCGAGCTAGTGAACTCTTGGCTCTGGTACATTCTGATGTATGTGGACCCATGAGCTCAAGTGCAAAAAGTGAATATTTCTACTTCATAACCTTCACAGACGACCTATTGAGGTATGGGTATGTCTATTTAATGAAGCATAAGCCGGAGTCGTTTGAAATATTCAAACTATTCCGAAATGAGGTAGAAAAATAAACTAGAAAGTGTATTAAAATTCTTTGATCTGATCGAGGAGGTGAATATCTTTCCAATGATTTTCTGACATATCTTGGAGAGAATGGGATTCTCTCTCAGTGGACTCCTCCTAGAACACCACAACATAATGGTGTATCTGAAAGGAGGAATCGGACCTTGTTGGACATGGTTCGATCCATGATGGGGTTTGCTGGTCTGCCAATTTTCCTCTAGGGATATGCACTCGAATCGGCTTGTTACCTTCTAAATAGAGTTCTGAGTAAGTCTGTAACCAAAATGCCATATGAGATATGGATAGGACGTAAGCCAGTACTCTCGCACCTTAGGGTTTGGGGGTGTCCAGCTTATGTTAAATGTTTAATTATGGACAAGCTAGGACCTAGGTCTGACAAGTGTAATTTTATAGGGTATCCAAAAGAGACCAAAGGGTATTACTTCTACCTAGCTGATGAGCAAAAAGTATTTGTCAGTCTTAAGAAAATCTTTTTAGAAAAGGAGTTCCTTGGTGAAGGGACTGTTGCCTCTAAGGTCGAACTTGACGAAGTTTGGCAGGTGAAAAAACCAACACAAGTTGCTGAACCTGAACCGGATTTGGTTAGATCAGATCCGAAGCCCATTGTTCAAGCATCCTTAAGGCGATCTGGTAGAGTATCATGTCAACCGGACAGATACTATGGTTTCTTGGTCCGAGATGGTGATCCTATCGAACTTGATGAAAATGATGAGGATCCGATCACCTACATGGATGCAATGCAGAGACCCGACTCTGAGAAATGGTTGGAGGCCATGAAATCCGAAATGGAGTCCATAAAGGTCAACGATATGTGGACATTGGTTGACCCACCCAAAGGAGTAAAACCCATAGGGTGTAAGTGGGTCTTCAAGAGGAAGAGAGGCACAGATGGAAAGGTGAAAACCTATAAAGCCCATCTGGTTGCCAAGGGATATCGTCAATGTTATGGTATAGACTATGACGAGATATTTTCTCCTGTGGCAATGCTCAAATCCATTCGGATTATGCTTGCGATAGCTGCCCATCTAGACTATGAAATCTGGCAGATGGATGTGAAGACAGCTTTCCTAAACGGAGAGCTGGATGAAGAGGTGTATATGATACAACCTGAAGGATTCACATCCACAGATGAGTCTAAGGTGTGCAGGCTACAGAGGTCCATTTATGGACTTATGCAGGCATCACGAAGTTGGAACATATGTTTTGATAAGATAATCAAGATGTATGGCTTCATTAAGAACGGAGAAGAGCCATGCATTTATAAGTGGGCTAATGGTCCAGTAGTAGTATTTCTTGTATTGTATGTGGATGATATTCTCTTAATCAAGAATGATGTCCCTGCATTACAGGAAATAAAGATTTGGCTGTCGTCACAGTTCTCCATGAAGAATCTGGGAGAAGCATCCTACATCCTAGGGATGAGGATCTATAGGGATAGATCTAAAAGGTTGCTTGATTTATCACAGTCCACGTACATTGATACTATGCTGAAGAGGTTCAGCATGGAGAATTCCAAGAAAGGCTATCTTCCGATAGGCCATGAAGTTTCTCTCTCGAAGAGGGATTGTCCGACAACACCTCAAGAGAGAGAGCGTATGGGTAGGATTTCATATGCTTCGGTAGTGGGATCTATCGTGTACGTCATGACATGTACATGACCAGATGTGGCATACTCACTAGGGGTAGTGAGTAGATACCAATCTGATCCAGTGGAGAATCACTAGAAGGTTGTTAAAACCATCCTAAAGTATTTAAGAAATATTAAAGACCAGTGACTTGTTTATGGTGAATCAGACTTGAGACTTATAGGGTTTACAGACTCTAGTTTTCAGTCTGATCACGATGACAGCAAAAGTGTGTCGGGATTTATTTTTATCCTTAATGGTGGGGCTATCTGCTGAAAAAGTTCCAAGCAGCACAATGGCTGATTCAGTTTGCGAGGCGGAGTATGTCGCTGCATTAGATGCTGCCAAAGAAGTGATGTGGCTGAAAAAATTTATCATCGAGCTCGGAGTAGCACCCTTCCTTGTTGGTCCAGTTCTGCTCTACTGTGACAACTCTAGAGCCATTGCTCAAGCGAAGAAACCAAAGGCATACCAGCGGACGAAGCATATTCTGCGCCGCTACCATCTCATCTGAAAAATTATGGATCGAGGTGACGTCGATCTTCAGAAGATCAACGAAAAAGAGAACCTAGCCGACCCATTCACTAAAGCCATTGCGGTGAAGGAGTTCGACAACTACAAGTCGAAGATGGGTATTAGATACTGCACCGATTGGCTTTAGCTCAAGTGGGAGATTGTTGGAAATAGTATCCTAAAGCCAATCGTCAGTCTGTTGACGGTTGTGCTCATTTTTGTATATGTACATGAATTATGAATTAATAAAAATTATTTTGATATTTTTCATCATAAAATATTTCATCTTCTAATGAACTCCTATGTTGTGATGAAGTCCTTAGGACTATTTAGACTCGACAAAGGAGGATTTATCGTTTAGTCCTTAAATCTGTTCACGACCAAATGATACGTTGTTACCAAGGATGACAACGTTTATCAAGTATAGGTCGTTGTGTGCCATATAGGTTGGTTGTCCTCTTAACCAATGAGTATGGAGACACTGGTATGGCATACAGGTGAGATATAAGGATACATCTGCACTGAACGTGACTGACTCTGGAGCTATTTCTACTATCAAGATTTGCTCCGATGGAATATGGGTATAAATGTCCCTCCGAACTGAGACCGCTACGGTGACTTACAAGCAACTTACTGCACTCAGGCACTGGACTACCTGAATTTCTAATTCAATGACGGAAGGCTGCTGGGTGTAGTCAAGTACTTGACTTGTTGATGCGTGTGTCAAGATGGGATTGACCACTTCAGTTTAGGAGCTGTGTACAGTCGTGTTTCAATTTAGCAAAACCTTGGCCAGAGTAGTCCTTGTGAGGAGTCACAGGACTGTTTGAGTTGAGCACGATTCGGATGATCTGATCAGGGTTGATAGTTTAACCCTGAGTCATCCTAAACACAGGGGTCAAAAGGATGAATTATACAGTAACCATATTCATATAGATTCTGAGTGTTGCGATTGTGACTATACGACCTATCCGGATATCGGATACCATTGCTAGATAGTCACTTCGATTAGTACAGGAATTGGTTCCTGTGCTACCGGCTTAGGTTCGAACCTGCGGGGTCACACACATTAGAGGTTCCTATCTGATCTGATGGCTGATGTAGAATCCTTCATGTTTGAGACTCAGTGATCGAGAATCAGGATTGTCTGATCACGAGTTCTACACATTATGGGTACCGGGGTCAAGAGTCCCTCTGGTTGGGACTTTTTGATCAGGGTTACATATCGATGAATTCTGATGCCCGATTGCCCATTGGATTTGGACTCTATATTTATGAGAGGTTTAATTAGTGATTTGATCACTAATTAACTCAATTTGATTGAGTAATTATTTTTGGATCAAGTCCAATTGAATTGGATTCAGTTGGGTTTGACCCGATTAGGTTAAGAGTTGACCTAATCGTCGAGATGGTTTGGTCCCTGATTTGATTAGGGGTTGAGCTTAGTCAATTCCTGATTTGATTAGAATTTTATTGAGCCTAATTAAGCCTAATTTAGTTGGATTTAAATTAGTCTAATTGGATCTAAATTATTTGGTTCAATTAGGTTGGTTTAAATAATTAAACCACCTTGACCTAATCTCCATGCGCCACCTCACTTCCATTGCACCCATTTGAATTCATGAGAAGGAACTTCTCATGAATTATTTTTTCACGCTAAGCTCTCTCCATGCCCCACTTTAATGTGCCATATGAATGGATAAGGATGATTGGTTGGCCATTCAAATTCAAAATAAAGTTTGAATTTGAATGGGCAATCAATCTTTGCACCTTATCTCTTTTTTTACGCCTCATTTATTACATGAGAAAAGGTTTCTCATGAAATCACTCCATGCACAATTTAAGCCATGCCTCATGCCTTTAGTGGATAAGGGATGAGTTGGTGTCCATTTGAATTCAAAATTTGATTTGAATTCAAATGTGCAATTACTCATCTTTATCCTTTTATTTGGATAAGACGTTTGATGTGGTTATAAAAGGAGGAGAAGAGTGGGGCATGCAAGAAGAAGATTTTTAGAGAAAAATTTTGGGGAGTGAGAAGTCTTGTGCGTGAGAAAGAAGTCTATATCCTTCCAAGAGAAAAAGAAAGAAAAGAAAGAAAAGTGGGTGCAAGATTTCTGATGAGTTCCCTAGAGTTTTAACATGGGGTTCGGGAAGTGAGAAAGTGAGCTACGAGTGTCGTGAGCCCACAAAATCTCAGAGATATCTTCAACATCCTCTCAAGCATGTCTGTTGATGATTCGAAGCATTTAAAGAATCGACAGACATCGATCGAAGGAGTTCGATCAGCATCGGCCGTCAAAAGGGCTCTACAACGAGCTAGCACTCGTGAGGAGTCGATCAGACCGGGAGCTTCATGTGGATGATCTGCAGAGGTCAAACACACTGTGTGGCTACATCACGATGATCAGACTCTCATGATGGTGATCAGATTACGACGATCTACTATCCGCACAAAGGTATTGTGTTCTGAACACATTACAGTAAAGTGTTTACTATTTGAATTTGAAATTCAAATTTAAATGAATGCATGCTATATATCATATTTACATCCTAGTGTAAGGTAAATTTATGTTAATTAATTAGATTAATTAATATTTTTTCACTGTAAAATCATAATTTTGAAAAAGTTTTAAAATTACTATTTTACCTCTGCACTGAATTTTCCCCACAGATATGTCATGATCTAGAATTTAAATAATCACCAGTCTTCCTAGATTGGTGTGTGGCCTCCCACAACTATAGCTGGCCTAGTGGATGACCCAGCTTCTATGTCTACAATAAGTACATAATAAAATTAAATTAATTAAAGCATACATATAAGAATTTTTACAGTTCTAGTAAAGAGTTTTGGTATAGATTTCTTATCAATTTGTCAGCCATAATATGTGTGCCGACGAAGCCGCCTGTGTGCCGATCAGATCCTGCTTGGTGATCTGATTATGTCGGGCCCTCTACCATCTACTGGCATACTCTTCACTACTCTACTAATTGTAGAGGTCCTCCCATACGTCCGTCTGCGTCCAATGATCCCTATAGAACTTTTAGTCCAATGGTGATTGAAAATCAAAATGCTTAATGGCGGACTGTCGTAGGCTGTGTAGTTCATCTTGAAATCTACATATGGCCACCTGCTCGAAGATCGGATGGTCAGCCTCCTTATCCTAAAGAGATAAGAATCGATAGTACCCCTACAAGTAGAAGCAAGCATGTATTAATAAATAGAATACAAATCTATCATAAATTATTAAATTAAACATCTTTGACTTATCAGAAACATCTCCCAGGTTGCGTCATGAGCCTCCGATGGCCAACTAGAGAACTCATTCACCGACCTCGACATCAATCGTTGGATAATCCCGATAATCACACGAGGCATGGAGCTCTTTGTAAATATGCTGCAAAATTGATTTTGAACAATAAATGTTAGACTCTATAATAGCTAAATTTTAAACATATTCAGTAAAGATATAATACTTACGACCGGCACTGAATGTGGATGACCTCTCTATCCTCCAGCCTACTTGAAGGTGCCGTAAACCAAGCAGGTCCTCTACCATAACTCTGTGTTTGGGAGCCAGTTGTTGGTGCATGTGACTGTTGGGTCACTAGTGACCCCCTATCCTCTGAACCTAAGTGCAAAATATCTAATATAAAGAATATTATATTAGTTAGCAAAGGACAAATAATATAAACAAGAATATTTAAAGTGTTAGAGTTTACTGCAGGGTGTGAGAGATGCAGAACCCTGCGAGCTAGCCGCATGATCACTCTCTCCTCAAGAGTCTGTCCTTGCTGGCATGGCTCCGACCTCTGAAAGATATAATGTATAATCTTTAAAAATAAAAATAAATAGATTCACCAAATTAATTATACAATTATGGACAGCAATATAAGATTTAAAATGATTCAAAGATTATATACTTAGCACTACTCATAGGCTTCTTCAGATGTCTGGTACCCTTCGAATTCTTCTTCCGATTCTTCCTTTTCTTTCACTTCTTCCTCTTCTTCTACCTCTTCCTCTTCTTTTAGTTCTTCTTCTTCCTCTTCTTCTCCTTCTTAGATAAGATTGTCCTTTAAAACAAAATCAGTTAGATCTACCTCCTCATATTGGCCATTATGTACGAGAATTTCTGGAGCATCCAACTTGGCATCTATTGAAGATCAATGAAATCCTAATGTTTCATCCTCCTAAAAGTATTTTGATAATTGGAGCTCTTCTTTTTTTCAAGCACATAATGAATTACTCGAGACTTAACCTTACATACAGCCCACCAATCTTTCTTTCCTCTCTTCCTTGATAGAAAAAGAGTATAATACATTTGAACAGCTTGTTGGGTTGGCATAAAAGGATCATTGACATTTGCTTTTGATCCATATTTGATTTCAATAAGTCTATCCCATAGATCAACCTTCATACAATTGTGGATATCAAATCATCAATATTTAAATAGAATAACACTATTATCACCTAAGGAATAGGTCAACTTGATCACTTCTTCGATGATCCCATAGTAGTCACTCTTTGCCTTGGTATCAAACCAGCTGCCCTTTACACACACTCCACTGTTCATTGTACTTTTATGTTCTTCATGTGGCTGCATGTGAAATTTGAAATTATTTACGTTACAGCCATTATAATATATCACATACTTTGTTGGCCTGTAACCTAATGGTTTTAGCTTCTTAAGTATGGATTCGCTGTCTTGCATGACCTGCATATTATAAAAGAAATAAATTAAAAAAATTAAATTAAATAAAATGATAATGGTCATTTACCAGTTGATGAAATCAATTTGCAAAGTTCTGTGAGCGCTGAGTGAAAATTTCTTCCTCGCTTATCAATGGATTGTCCCGTCTCAGCATCTCATCATATTACCTATACATGCATAAGATTAGTATAGTATGATAAGTGATTAAAGAGTTAAGATTGTGATGGATGCTTACTCAACATATTAGTCGATCTCTGCATAGTTTAGCAAAATCTATCTCTGCCTGTCAAAGTTCAGTATCAGTCAATATCTGACGAATCTCCTGCCCAAATTCACGAGTAGGATAGGCAAATATTGAGATCTCCATCTCTAATCCCTCATCACTATCATCATGTTGACCCACTTGAGTCAGCTTTGTCTACACACTGGGGTTAAAGTAGTATTGATTGAAATTTAAATTTTTTTCTATTATATAAACCTTTATAATAGAACTTTCGATCTAGACCTTATTTTTCACTTTCTTCTTGAGACTGTGCATATGTCTTTTAAATGGATACATCCACCTGTACTGCACTGATCCCTCCATCCTAGCTTCATATGCTAGATGAATCATGAGATGCTCCATGGAGTTGAAGAAGCTAGGAGGAAATATCTTCTCCAACTTGCATATGGTCTTTACACTACTAGCCTCAAGACTGAAGATATGATCAGTGAATAGTTCGATAGCATAAATATCTCTAAAGAAAAGGCTAAGCTCAGTCAAAAAACTCTATATGAAGTTAGAAAGGAGATCATGCCAAGCCAATGGGAGTAATCGTTGCATGAAGACATGGCAGTCATGTCTCTTTAGCCCATAGAATCTGTAATCTTGAACATTGACGCATCGAACTAGATTACTTGCATAACCATCTAGAAATTTAAGACTTTTACACCATTCACAAATATCCTTCAACTACTCTCTTGTTAAGATATAGGATGCTTTCAACTTCAAAAATTTTTTAGGTGACACCTCAACCAGCTCTAACTGAGGATGCCTGCATATATTTTTCATATCTGCTTGAACCTTGAGATTGTCCTTCGTCTTACCCTTGATATCCATAATAATGTAAAAAAATTATCAAATATATTTTTCTCAATATGCATGATGTCAAGATTATGATGGATCAAATTGGTAGATAAGTATAGTAATTCTCAGAAGATGCTTCGCTTCACCCAGTTATTAGTTCTACCAAATTTTTAGGCTTCTGCTTGTCAAATAGCATGTTAAACTGGACTTCATCCAATTGGGATGTCCTCTAAAATACTTCCATACCACTAAGGCATGGGGGTGTATGGTCCTTCTCTATCTTATTCCTCCTAAACTATCCCGCTGCTTTCAAAAAAAATGATACTCGAGAAGGAATTGATGATGACAATCAAACCAGCAGGACTTACGACCATACTCAATTTGAAATAATTTTATATGCTCTATGCAATAGGGACATGCAAGCTATTGGGATACGTAGGCGATTTCATACATGTATTTCAAATTTTTTAAAAAATTACAGCGAAAGATAACTAGATTAATCAAATTAATCTAACATACATATGATCTAATCATCAAATCAACCTACTCTAGGATCTATGACATATTATGTTGCATATAAAATCTGAAATATTCTGATAAAATTATCATGCATGCATATGAGCAGTAGATCACATCTACTTCTAATCTGAGTTCAAAACTTCATATCTGAGCATGAATTGACGATCTCCACAACTGAGAGACATGATGGAGAGGATCTTTACTTATTGCTCACAGTCGCACATGCATCTGACCTCTATGAGAAATCCACTCGAAGCTCCGATCTGATCGGTCTTCTCAAAGTGCTAGCTCTCGTGAAGACCTTCTTCTTGGCTGATTTGGATCTTTTTTTCAAATATCTGAAATCTTTTCAGAGATTGAAGATGGACTTTTAAAGGAGATAAAGAGGTGAAAAAAAGATGAAAAAAAATAATTTTCTTCTAATTTATTTTCTCTTCCCAAATCCTTAGAAGTAGAAACCTAAAATTTAGATTTTTGCGCACATCCCAAAAGAGAGGACCTTCCTCTCTATTTTTCACATCATAAACTATGCCCAAACTTCTACCACATGAAGAGCTCTCTTCTAGTATCTTACACACATAAAAGAAACCATAAAAGCCCCTTTTATCGACATGTAAAGAGGTGGGGTGAAGAGTCCTAATGATACTGGACTCTTACAGAATTCTGCCTCCCTTCATAATTCTACATTCAAAAATATGCCAAAAAAATATGGGACACCCCTTCCCATATTTTTTTATAGTAAATTAGTCTCCAACTAATCTCTCATAAAAACTTTCCTTAAAATATCACACGTATAAGGAGAAAAAAATTTATTGACGTGGAGAGGTTGATCTAGATGAGAACAGATTCTCTTGATAAGAAATATTTTGAAATCTAATTTTAAAACTTTTTTTATTAAAATTAAATCAAATTTGGATGTGAGATAGATAAGAGAAACAACTCTTTGGTGTGAAAAAATCTCACACAAAATAATTTTGTGTGGAGATATATGGCATGCAATCTGGTTGGCATAGGGAGAAGAGTACTATTCCAATAAGGACTCTAAGTTTCCTTATTTAAATCCAAACCAAATCACATCTGGTTTAGCCCAAATAAAATATATGAAACCCAATCTAATTAGGCTCATAAATTCTTAACCAAATTCTAATTAAATTAGAATTGATTAAACCAAAGCCCTGATCAAATTAGGGATAATTTTCTCTTAGCGATTAGGTCATCTCATAACCTAATCGGATCAAATCTAATTGAATCTAATTCAATTAAATTTTATTTAATCCTCTTTGCTCAATCAAATTGAGCTAATCAGTAATCTAATTACTAATTAACTTTTTATTAATTTACTAAACTTGATAAATTAATTTATTATAACTTTTGCATAAGGTTAATCATCAATCAAATTGATGATTAAATCCTTGAACGATTTTCAATCGTTGATCAGCCACATGATCAGTCAGAAACTTCTTTTGAGTGTGACCCTATAGGTTTGAACTTAAGCCAGTAGCACAGAAAATCTTCCTAAATCAATCGATGTAACCATCTAGCAATGGTGACCCGATGTTCGGATAGGTCGAAGAAGGCGAAGCAACATTCAAGAACCTATTGACGTATGGTTACCATATAATTCATCCCTTTGACCCTAATGCTTAAAAACGATCAAGAATTTAACTGTCAATCCTAGATAAATCATCCACATTATATTTTAATCTTTTTCAAATCTATCACATGAATTATCCGGACCTAAGTTTTGCTAAATTGAAATACACTGATGCATATCTCCTACTAATTCAGAGAGGTCAATCCCATCTTGACTCACGCACCGACTTGACAAGTACTTGACTATATCCAAAAACTTCTATACTAAATTAAAAATTCAGTTAGTCTGACACCAAAGTACAGTGAGTTGCTTGCAAGTCACTGATGATCTCAAGTCGGAGGGATACTTATACCGTACCCTTCGCGAGCTACCCTTGACAGCAGAGTGCTCCATAGTTGGTCACGTTCAGTGATGATGTATCCCTATATCTCACCTGCATGCTATACCAGTATCTCCATATCATTTGGTTATAAGGACAACCAATGTATATGGCACACAACGACCTACACTTGATATCACTCTTGTCCTAGTAATAGCATATCGTTTGGTCACGAACCAATTTAAGGACTACGTGATAAATCCTCCTTTATCGATCAAAGTAATTTAAGGACTTCATCACAACATAGAGTTTGTTAAAAGATGTATCTTTGTGATAAAAAATATCAAATAACTTTTATTATTTATCAATTTATATACATTTATAATTAGTACAATCGTCAAACGATTGGTTTTAGGACATAATTTCCAACAACTCTCACTTTGACTAAAGCCAATCAGTATAGTATCACATACCTATCTTTGATTTATTATCTCAGAACTCCTTGATATCGAGATTTTAGTAAATGGATTGATCAAGTTTTTTTTTCCATCGATCTTCTAAAGATTGACGTCACCTTAACAGATTTTTCTGAATAACGTGGTAGCGATGCAGAATGCCTGATAAGCTAATGGGACTTCAGCTTCTTGGTATGAGCTATGACTCTGGTGCTGTACAATACAGTAGGACCATCATCGAAAGGTACTACTCCTAGCTTGTCAGTGAACCTGTATAATCACATAGCTTTCTTGTAAGCATCGAATGCTGCAATGCATTCTGCCTCGCAATTTGAATTTGGCTATATTTTTCTGCTTGGAACCTTTCCAGCAGATTGCTCTATTATTTAAGGTAAGATGTATTCCGATATGTTCTTGCTATTATTATGTCTAACTAAAAACTAAAGTCATACTCCATAAGTTTTAAGTTAGATTCTCCATGACTGAATCACCGATCCTTAGTATTTCTTAAATACTTAAGAATAAGTTCCAGTGATTCTCATCCGGATCTTGCAGGTATCCACTCACTATCCTAGTAAGTATACCATATCAGTTCTCATACATGGTGTACATGATAGAATAAATTTTACTCATAAACATCCTATGTATGTTGGACTGAAAAAACTCAAGCAGCCTCTTAGATCTATCTCTATAGATCTTCATCACTAGGATGAGATATGCTTTTCTCAAAGTCCCTTATAGAGAACAATAATAATAGCGAAACCTTTATTCCTATAATGTAAGGAATGTCATTTTTGATTAAGAGAATTTCATTCACATACAAGACAAGAAATACACTCATAGAACTATTAACAATCCATTTGTATTTGCAGGATTCTTTTTCGTTCTCAATGAAGCCATGCGTTTTGATCACTTATCAACATGCACGTTTCAACTCCAACATATTTAGCATTGCCACAAGAGAAAATATCTTGTTATGGTCAATACCATAATGTTGACAATATCCTTAAGCAACCAGACGAGCTTTTTAGGTCTCCACCTTCTCGTCTGCGCTACTCTGATCCTATTGAAGATCCACTTACACTCTATAGGCTTTACCCTTCGAGTGAATCAACGAGTGTCCATACATCATTGACTTTTATGGACTCTATTTCAGACCTATGGCTCCAAACCATTAATCAGAGTCGAACCTTTACATGGCATCCATGTAGGTAATCAAATCCTAGTTGTTCTCATCGAGTTCAATTGGATCACGTCTCGAAACTAGAAATCAAAATATCTATCGACAGACGTGGTACTCTACCAAATCTCCTTAATGGTGCCTCTATAATGGATTCCAAGTTTGATCTAATCAAATCCAATTCAATGGGTTCATTAGATTGTGCCGGTTCTTCTACCTGTCGAACTTCATAAGTTCTACATTAAATGCATCAATACCTTCACCAAGATACTCCCTTTCTAAAAGGAATGCCGAACAACTTTTGTTCTTTAGCAAAGTAAAGTTATGTCCCCTAGATTCTTTAGGGTTGTCCTATAAAATAATATATATAAGATCAGGATCCAAGCTAATCGTCTGTAAATGCTCGACATAAACCAAATACTTCCAAACCTTAAGATAAGAGAATATCGACTTACCCTAGTCCATATCTCATATAAAATTATTGCGACTGATTAATTCAGAATCCAGTTTAGAACATAATAAGCAGTCTTAAGAGCATAACTTTAAAAAGAGACTGACAGACTTTTAAACCCCATCATGGATCGAACTATGTCCAACAAAGTCGATTCCAACAAGAGAGAATCTTATTCTCTTCTAGATATGTTAAAACTTACTTGAAATGGATTCTCCTCTTCGATCTGACCAAAAAATTTTAATGCTCTTTCAAATTTATTTTTCTATCTTATTATGAACTTATTTGAATATTTCAAATAATCTAAATTTATGACAAACATGTTCATAAATCCAATACATCATTATGTATCAGATTCAGAACATCATTGGCTCGTTCACTTTTTTCAATAAAAAATGACTTGATCATCTTACTAAGGAGATAGAATTGATAGGTTGACAATAATTCACAATCATTGACCTCAAGAATTATCACCTGTTGATCTTATTCTTATTTATATGATCGAGCCTAAATTATCAAAGGTAAACATTGGTGACATTATCTACTTTAGGATTTGTTTATTGTGTACATTACACTAACAAGCTGTGACTATTCATAAATGTCATTTCTAGTTGTCCACATGATTTTGATATCATACATAATGAAATCATAAAATCATTAGACAATAGTGACAATCACTAAAATAATATTATTGGAATTGAAAATAAGCTCGACGATTCTTAAAATCAAGATTGGAACATAACTTCCAACCCCAATGTTCAGGAAGCTCTTGTGTTTCAATCTTTCTACTATCCTGAAGTCATTGCAATAATTTGCATAGACTTCTGATATCCAATAACCAGATAATAGTATCACGGATAGAGAAATCATAAGGTTTATCATATAAGTACCTTGTCCAGCAATCCTTTGCTGATTTCTCTTCTTTAGCCTTTCGGATCAAAAAACTATGTTAGACTAGGTTAACCTTAGACTTTCTTGTCAGTTCGGGCTCCTCAGCCCAAGCACAACTTTCTTGCACCTTCTTTTTCTTTCTCAAAGGATTGTTCTCCACTGAAGATACATCTTCAGAGGTGTGAAAGAACTCCTTCAATATTTGAAGAATTTTCTCCCATTGAGCATCATTGAATTTATAGCAAAATTTATATTCTTTGCTACTCTCGATAACACCACATGGTGATATGATCATTTGGCTACTTCTGATAAGTGTCCTTGATCGTATCACATGTGTTGGATGTGAAAACTTCAGGTGTGTTACATATGATCCATAATCATATGTAGGATCCATTCGTACTCTAGTACTATTTGTAACTTTCAATACCAATTATCAAAGTTGAATCCTAAAAAATTAGTCACTATCAAATATGAATGGAGCAACATACATCTAGCCATAACTGAAAGAAAAATATAAGACTTATATGTTTATGAATTGATTAAGTCTAAAGACTTGGACTTTAATCTAAAGGTTGTTTCACTATTTTAATCGAATTGGTAGCCTCTACCTCCAATCTAAGAATTATCTTAATTTTTTAAGGGTACTAGAATCCACACTACATACAAGCTCGAGGATGGCTCGGTCAACCCATATGCATCTATGGATAGGTTCTCAATCAATTATTTCTTCAAATAATTTTTATAATTAATTTTATCTCAGAATTCATTTCAGTAGGCGATAGGCCTCCACTGAAAGTTTCGATTAGGTCAAACTATTAACATGAACCTACTTAGTATTTTTAACTAATGAATGATCAGATCGAGGATGGCTTGATCAATCCAACCATCATCAGATAATACAACAGAGTCATCACATGATGAATGATAATTCATTATTTAGAGAGAACACCAGATGGATGGCGCTGCAATGTCAATCAGAAATAATGGATCCATTATCATTCACCTTAATGGAGGCTATGATCTAGTTATCCTCATAACTAGCTTATTTTATGGACCTAATAATTTAGAAGATTTAATCAATTTAGAGAAGAGATGAAAAGAGATCAACCAGTAAATCACAATCCTCCCGCTGACTTCACTAAGTCATTGATTGGATCAGGGTCATGCTGGTTGAAATGATACCTAGATCAATCACACTGATTAACCTTAATGACATAGATCAACTCGAATTACTTAGCGATCTAATCAAGATATAATCCATCAAATTGGTCAGGTAAGTGAGATCGATGGAAGGGTCTGCTAAGCTTGCCTTAGACACCATCAAAATGGTCAGGTAAGCCACTCTCAATTAAAAATCACCGATCAAAATGCCAACTTATCTTAGACACCAATTGGTTAATTAGTTTTGATTTGACCAATTTAATGATTCAGGTTCAACCACTGAGCTATAATCAAGATCCATTTGGTCTAATCAAAGACATGGACTTGACCATCTACAATTATTGTATTAGTTCTAGAAAAATCTTGATTTTAATCTAATTCAATATTTAGTTAGATTTAATCAATTTCTCTAGTTAGTCCATTAACTCTTTGATTCTAATCTTAGGTCTTACCCAATTAAGAGGACCTGATCTAAGCTAACCCATGCCCTCATGTTTTATGCGAATGTCATTAGATCTTAAATCATAATTCTAGATCTAATCGATTCTATACTTAATTCTCAATTAAGTTCCACATCAACATGGTTAAGGTTTTGAAAATAATTTTCACATGTAAATTATAAAATCTTTTAGATCAAATTTAAATTTTTTATGATTTTAAATCAAAATAATTTTGATGAAATAAAATTAGATGTAACTAACTTTTTTGCAACTTGCATCATATACAACAATACCTAGGGTTTCAAGATCTAAGATTTTGTAAGAAAGTAAGTTTTCTCCTTTCACTTTCTTCTTCATGGGATCTAATCATATGGCACCCCTACATGTCATAAAAGCACCTAATCAAATGGAAAGAAAGGGCCCTTAAACTCTTCTTGCTCCTATGACCAGACGGCTTGATGATCAATCCAATCCAAGTACTTGCAAATCGGATCATCTAATCTAATCACATATCATATATGCATGAATTTAGATCTAATATAAATTATATCAGATCTGATTACAATCTTAGATCATATCTAAATTAGATCATAATCATCACATGCATGACATAAAATCAGATTTTATCAAGGATCAATATAAACAAGGACAACCTTTTCACTGTAAGAGATAAACCCTACAGCAAGATAACTTATGTCAGTTAGTATGATCAATTATTAATTAAATTTAGATCAAAATATTATATATCAGATCTAAATAAAATTAAAATTTAGATTTAATATACACATAAATCATGTCATAACGAACCTAGGCTCTGATACCACTGTTGGGATGCGTAGGCGATTTCATGCATGTATTTCGAAATTTTTTCAAAAAAATTACAATGAAAGATAACTAAATTAATCAAATTAATCTAACATGCATATAATCTAATCATCAAATCAACCTACTTTAGGATCTATGACTTATTATGTTGCATATAAAATCTAAAATAATCTGAAGATAAAATCATCATGCATGCATATGAGCAGTAGATCACATCTATTCTAATCTGAGTTTAGAACTCCATACTTGAGTGCGGGTCAATGATTTCTGCTGCTGAGAGACATGATCGAGAGTATCTTTACTTGTTGCTCATAGCCACACACGCATCCAGCCTCTATAAGAAATCTACTTGAAGCCCCGATCTGATCGGTCTTCTCGAGAGTACTAGCTCTCATGAAAATATTCTTCTTGACTGATCTGGATCTTTATTCAAATCTTTAAAATCTTTCTAGAGTTGAAATGTACTTTTAAGGAGATGAAGAGATAAAAAAAGATAAAAAAAATATTTTTTTTAAATTTATTTCCTCATCCCAAACCCTTAGAATCAAAAATTTGAAATTCAGATTTTTACGCACACCCCAAGAGAGAGGACCCTCCTCTCTACATTTCACATCATGAACTATACCTAAATTCTACCATGTGAAGAGCTCTCTTTTGATATCTTACACACATAAAAGAAACCATAAAAGCCCCTTTTATAGGCATGTAAGGAGGTGGGGTGAAGAGTCCTAATAATCCTAGACTCTTATAGGATTCTGCCTCCCTTCACAATTCTACAACCAAAAATATATCAAAAAAATATAGGATGCCCCTTCTCATATTTTTTTATAGTAAATCAGAATAATCTCTCATGAAAAATCTCCTCAAAATGTCATACACATAAGGAGAAAAAATTTATTGGCGTGGAGAGGTTGATCTGGATGAGAACAGATTTCCTGATAAGAAATATTTTAAAATTTAATTTTAGAATTTTTTTTATTAAAACTAAATTAGATTTGGATGTGAGATAGACAAGAGAAAAAACTCTTTGATGTAAAAAAATCTTACACAAAATAATTTTGTGTGTGGAGATATATGGTGTGCAATTGGGTTGGCGCAGGGAGAAAAGTCTTATTCCAATAAGGACTCTAAGTTTTCTTATTTGAATCCAAACCAAATCACATTTGGTTTAACCCAAATAAAATATATGAAACTTAATCTAATTAGGCTCATAAATTTTTAATCAAATTCTAATCAAATTAAAATTGATTAAACCAAAGTGCTGATCAAATCAGGGATAATTCTTCCTTAGCGATTAGATCATCTCATAACCTAATCGGAACAAACCTAATTGAATTTAATTGAATTAGATTTTATTTAATTCTCTTTGCTCAATCAAATTAAACTAATCAGTAATCTAATTGTTAATTAATTCTTCATTAATTCACTAACACTTGGTGAATTAATTTATTGTAACTTTTGCATAAGATTAATCATCAATCGAATTGATGATTAAACCCTTAAATGATTCTCAATCGTTGATCAGCCACATGATCAATCAAAACTTTTTGTGAATGTGACCCCATAAGTTCGAACCTAAATCGGTAGCACAGGAATACCTTCTTGAACCAATCAATATAACCATCCAACAATGGTGACCCGACATCCGGATAGGTCGAATGAAGGCAAAGCAATATTCAAGAACCTATTGCGTATGGTTACTGTATAATTCATCCCTTTGACCCTAATACTCGAAGATGATCAAGAATTTAACTGTCAATCCTAAATAAGTCATCTACATTATATTTTAATCTTTTTCAAATCCATCACATGAATTATCCAAGCTCAAATTTTGCTAAAGTGAAATACACTGATGCATATTTCCTACTAATTCGGAGAGATCAATCCCATCTTGACTCACGCACCGACTTGATAAATACCTGACTATACCCAAAAATCTTTCATCACTAAATTAAAAACTCAGTTAGTCTGGTACCAAAGTATAGTGAGTTGCTTGCAAGTCACTGTGGTGATCTCAGATCGGAGGGACACTTATACCCATACCCTTCGTGAGCTACCCTTGACGGTAGAGTGCTCTGCAGTTGATCACGTTCAGTGATGATGTATCTCTATATCTCACCTGTATACTATACCAGTATCTCTATACCATTTGGTTACAAGGACAACCAATGTATATGACACACCATGACCTACACTTGATATCGCTATCGTCGTAGTAATAGCGTATCGTTTGGTCGTGAACCAATTTAAGAACTACACAATAAATCCTCTTTTATCGATTAAAGTAGTCTTAAGAACTTCATCACAATATAAGAGTTCGTTAGAAGATGTATCTTTATGATAAAAAATATCAAATAACTTTTATTATTTATCAATTCATATATATTTATAATTAGCACAATCGTCAAACGATTGATTTTAGGACACAATTCCCAACAAATGATATGCATTGGCTTTAGGACACAAGCTTCTCATGAGTGCTCCATCCTGACAGTATTTCAAAAGTAAAAAAATCGCTAATGGTCCACATCAATGCAGTCTTCATTATAAAATTTTGCTTCTTCGATGTATCAAAAGTATGTATGCCATTGAACCATAAGAATTTCAGCTCATCAACAAGAGACCTTAGATATACATCAATGCTTCTACCAATATGTCATGGTCCAAGAATGAGTAATATAAGAAAGATGTTATATTCTTTCATGCACATCCCAAGTAGAAGATTGTATGGAGTAGTAAAGACGGACCAACATGAACAAGGGGCTGCTGCATGACTGAACAGTGTAAAGCCATCCGTAGATAGATCTAATCGACATTGCATGATTCCTAAGCAAATAAAAGATGACAAGCATCAAATTGCTTTTATGCTTTACTGTCCGATGGATAACTCATCATATTGGAGTGCTTGTGAATTCTTTTTTTGTGCCATCTCATCTGTCCAACAATACTCTTGGACAAGTAGAGCCTCTGAAGTTTAGGAGTGAGTGAAAGATATCAAAGAATCTTACATGGTATGCCCTTCTGATTTCTATCCTCTTGCCTCAGTCTAAATCGGCTTTCACCACATATGTCATATGAGCTCTTCAGTTGGTCCTCCTTATAAAAAAGCATGCAATCATTTTGGTATGCATCTATCTTCTTATATCCAATGCCCAACTCTTTCATCATTTTTTTTGAAGCATAGAAGCTCTCAACAAGCTTCTCATCATTGGATAGTATTTTTTTTATTATTGCTACTATCCTATCATAACAATTGACCATCATATTAAACTCGATGTTCAAATTTAACAACTCTGACATAGCTGATAATATAGTGTGTATTTCATATCCCGACCGTAACAGTTCATCAGCATCTTTCAGCATACGGTAAAAATCATCACTGTCAGCTTCTGGATCATCCTTCACATCCTAGTTAAATTTAGGACTAGCTGCATCCATGACCATGTCTACCATGCTACCTGTATCCCTGTCTTGCTCGCTTTTAATCCTTACAATTTTTTTCTATGTCTTCTCATACGGGTACCAATACTTGTAGTTGGGCATAAATCCACTTTTATACAAATGGATAGTAATTGTATCCCTATCAAATATTTTTTTATTATTATATCTGTTATAAGAGCAACGAGCCCATCCTTAATATAAGAGTCCTGTATTTTCAAAAGTAAAATCATAGAAGTACTCTACACCCTCCCTATATTCAACAAAAATCACCCCATCAACTACTCGTCGATCCATCCAACTATGATCTATGGCACACTATCTAAGACTTCTACATATACATAAATACAAAGTAATTGCTAATTAATTATTTTATCATTCAAAATGATTTACATAGTAAATACATCATATCATTAATTAATAGGTATATAAGATCCTATTCCATTCAGAAAATATATTAATTTTATAGATCAATTATAGTAATCAAATGATACCCAACAGGGATCGAAAAAAATTTCAACAGTATTTCTTCTTAATTCTCCCCACATGGCTAAAGATATGTGGAGAGAACTAAAGAAAAATATAGTCCAAAATTCTTTTCGAACCTTCAACACACCATTTGATTATTGTAATGATCTATATAATTACTTATTTTTTTCAAACTGTCCATACTGGACAATCAATTGACCAATGTATATATTTCTTCTATCCGTATAAAAATATATAAATGTACGGATACAGTAAAATATGTACATTAATAATAAAATGGGTCTATGATTTCATGCAATGCAAATTTTTTAAAAATCAATAACTAATTAATTACTTAAACTAACACCAAATTATGGGATGCCGTAGAATATGCACTTGGCCCTTGCATGAGGACTGGCTGCCCTGGACACCGATTGGGATCCGAGGCTCGAGCATGTAGGGCACGCCCTGACCTCTTATTTGCAATGTTGCCTGGCACCTTCCATCAACCTGAGTGTGCCTTGGATACCAACTAGGATCCAAGACCCGAGTGCATAGGGCATGCCCGACCCCATGTTTGCAATGCTGCCCAACACCTTCCATCGATCTGAGTGCACAAGGTGCGTGGGGGATGAATGTCTTAGACATCAGCTGGGATCCAAGACACGAGCACGCAGGGCATGCCCCGACCCCATGTTTGCAATGCTGCCCAGCACTTTTCTTCGATCTGAGTGCTTTGCATGCTGAGACTCAAGTCCTGTACTTCTAATTAATTAAATAATTAATTAATTAATTATCTAACTAATTAATTAAATTAATATTTAATTAATTAATTTTTAATATATAATTAATTAACTTAATTTAAATAAAAAATAACTTTTAATGACAGCATTAGCTATTGCTAATACTCATAATAAGAGGTGGGCTGATGCGTAGGGATCGGGGGGCGAGAGAATGGCTAGAAATGAGATGCTGGCTCAGGGATGCGGCCACAGAGATGAGGATGCGAGGATAGGGCTGGAAGAAGGTGGTGCGGTTCGGAGCGTGGGGTCAGGATGGCTGGACGGGGCTGCGGGCTAGGGGTGGCAGGGCAGGGGCCATGGGGTCGGGCTGATGACATCGGGGCCGACAGGGTCGGGGCAGTTGCGGACATGGTGGGAGTGGGGTCGAGGCCACGAGGTCGGGCTAGCGACATCAGGTCAGTAGAGTCGGGGCGGTCGCAGGTGTGGAGGGACACGGGCTCTGGGCCGTGGGATACCAGAGGGACAGGGCAGGGAGGGTGGGGCATTTAGGCACCGGCAAGAGGATGAGTCGCTGGCGATAGGATAGGGCATTGGCGCACCGACGAGAGGAAAGGATGAGAGAAGAGGAGGGAAGGGGGGTTTGGGTGCTGGAGAGAGGGGGTTGAGGAGGGTTTGGGCACCAGCGAGAGGAGGAAATAGGAGAGAGATGAGGAGCGTGCAAGGAATTTTTTTTTCTGTACGTGTGGCAGAGTATTAGCGATGGCAAGTCACCGTCGCTAATGCCATCGGTAAGACTATTAGCGATAACAAAATTCATTGCTAAAAATAGATAGCCGTCGCTAATACTTTTATCAGGGATCAAAATATTTTTTCATAATTTTTTAAATATTTTTTTTCAAAATTACTATTAGCGATGGCAAATTCAGTCGTTAAAAATAGAGAGCTGTTTGCTAATATGTTCAATTATAATTATGACCAAATTTTTTTAAAAAATTTTAAATTTAGTAGCGATGGCAAAAGATGTCGCTAATAGTCATCTTCTGTCACTAATACTATATATTAGATATGGCAGAAATAACGTCGCTAAAAGCCATCGCTAATAACTTTAACATTTTAAAAAACTATTAATATTTTAAAAAACCATTAAGTTTAAAATTTAATACATATATTCATCATTCATTATCTAAATAATTATCATTAGAGTATAATCAAAAAATACCCCTTATTCGATAGCCCTAGGTATGTTGATCATTAAAATTCGATTTCGACGGTCACGAACGATCGCATAATGATCTAATAGATAAGATCACCAATGAATCCAAAAATTTACAACAATGATCTTGATGATATTTATAGTATACTACCAAAATTTTACTTCAATTGAACATTATTATCATGGTCAATTTAGCACGAGATAATTTGGACCGTTAAATAAAAAATGAGTGATCAAAAGGCCAAACAACATCTGATTATAAGGTGATTTTTTAGATATGATCTTTGCTACTACTTTGATCATTTATCTGATAGTGATCATAAAATTTAAATCATACGTATATGAACGATCCAAAACTATATGTCTCTTGATACTCATTCTTAAAGTCCTTATAATTATACTTGTACTTTTTAAGATAGCTTAATGTGGATGGTTCATATATACGTAGTTTGAACATTATAATCATCACCATACAAATAATTAAAGTACTAACAAAGATCATTTATCTAAAAAATTATCTTAATCGAACTTCGTTTGATCTTTTGATCACTCATTTTTTATTTAACGATCGAAATCATCTTGTGCTAAATTGACTATGATAATGATGTTCGATTAAAGTAAAATTTTGATAGTGTACTATAAATATCATCAAGATCATCATTATAAATTTTTGGATCCATTGATGGTCTCTATCTATCAGATTATTATACGGTCGTTTGTGACCATCGAAATCAAATTTTATTGATCAACATAACTAGAGCTATCGGATCGAGATGATCTTTTGTAACGATACTCTAATTATAATATTTAGATAATAAACTATGAAAATAATTATTCACCATCGTTAATAAGTTTAATAAATAAAAAAAATATTTTTTACGATGGTAATTTTCGTCACTAATAGTGCCGTCACTGATGATTATGAGCAATGACTTATTTTGTTGCTAATACTCTTGTCACCGTCACTAATAAATTTAATAAATAATTTTTTTTTCTTTTTTGAGATGGCTTAATCCATCGCTAACAGTGCTAATAACTTTTTCATCATTGCTAATAAGTTTAATATTTTTTTTTGTGATGGCTTATTTTTGGTTGCTATTTATTATCGGTAAAAATTGTAATTAGAGATGGCAAAAATGCCGTCTCTAATAACCTTCGATAAAAAAGATATTAGCGATAAAATTGTTGCCATCAGTAATATCATCGCTAATATCCTTTATTAGCGATGGCTAAAATACTATCGCTAATGGCCATCGCTAATATCTTATTTTTTTATAGTGTTGAGCCACTCCAAACCATTGAATGGCTAGTGATCTTATCTCATCCAAAATCAATCTCTGAAACCCCCCCATTTTTCTCATGATTGATCACCACCGAGACCCTTTCCTTATCTTTTCTCACTTTCTTCTTGGTCTCTGGTGGCCATCATGTCGCCATGGCCAGGTGATGTTGCCCAAAACCCACTAATTTCTCCCTGGTTTGCTCTAATTATTGTTTTCCCCTATTTTGAGTCCTATCACCACCACAAATCATGTTGGAATCCACTTTGTCTAGCGGAGCCCATCGCTGCCACCACCATTAGTGAGTCTCCCCCTGCCTTGAGTGCTGCCGCCAAGGCAGCACGGGGCAACACCCCTTTCCTCCCTCTCTCTCTTGGCTTTCCTGTATGCATCCGAACCGCTGGCCACACCTCCATCACCCGACCACTCCGGTAGTACCACCACCAGACCACACCTCCTTTCCTCTTCCCTTTGTCTTCCCTTAAAGAGCCATGAGAAGGCTCTGTTTCAGCATGGAAGAGAGAGAGAGAGAGAGGAAGAGAGAGAGGAAAAGAGAAAGCAAAAAATAATCCGAGCTTTGATGGAACCTAGATCGACTTGGATCAAGCCTAATTTTCTAATTTTTCATTAATTTATGAATTAAATTAAATTCAGGGATTTCATTTTGACTATGTTAGAACTTGAATCTGGTTAGCAAGGAGGTATGATCATGACCATATTCTTTACATTCAAGAAACAAGAAACTCTACCGAAAAACCTATATTAGATAATTGTTAGAGCTAAATTGGTCAAGACCCTTGGATGTCAGACTAGATTCAATAGTCTAGACTATAACCTGCTATATGATAAGTTAGGCCATTTAATGCTTTATTAAAGTCTAATTAGGTATTTAATTATTTTAGATTTTGATCAATTTTCCTTGATTAGTGAGTTTCAAGAAATTTTAAGGCGAAAATTATAAGTTTCCTCTACCTCTAGTATGTATTATCATGCATGTGATTTAATTTCTAAATTCATTCTTTTTAAATTATCTTATATGCTCTACATGAAAATAATTTATGAAATGTTTGATCGAATATATGTGATTTAGTGGACATGATTTGTAATTTTATTGCATCAAAAATATGTTGGTTCTACTACTCTCTAGTTCAACTATAATCACACGGATTCAGGATCTAGTCTTTTTTCAGACATCTAGTGAGACGATTACAGATGCATAACTGATGAACGATATATTATAGTCAGGAGTTAGTTTGTTTTTTGCACCTAACCAGATGTGTCTAATTGCTGGCATATACTGATGGAAGCACGTTTCTGGCTAAATGCATATTTTAGATCTACGTTGATAAATATGAAATATTTTATATATTCAATAGCGTGTTATATGGAAAATCATGCAACCTGAAAATTTATATTTCGTTTATAAAATATTTAATCAAACTAGAGATTCTGATAACTTATTAGACTAGTAAAGCTCATTACCTTTTTTTTATTTTTTTTCAGATGCAATAGAATAGCGAGGGCTTGGGATCGAGCTATGAAAAGCTATGACATAAAAAAATTAAATTAGTTTTTCTTAATAAATTGCTAGATATTTATATGTAAAATTTTGAGGTTACAAATTCTTTTGAAATAATTATGACAAGTCGATTATTATTTATCTATCATTGTCTAAATTTAGAATAATGTCATTGTGTATGAATGGAAAAGTAGACCTTATATATCCTGTAGGATAAAATTCTAAGGATGCACGATCGTTTGCCGCACGCCCGGCGCTAGAGCATGACATAGACTCCTGTTCCCTGGATTTAAAACTATTTTGACTCCATGCGGTAACTCATGACAGCTCCGTAACTTTGCATCACCGTAACTATACCCCGTTTCTTTTAATAAACAGGAGTAGCATCCTGCTACCTCCTATTCACGTCAGAAGGCAAAATAAAATAAATAAGATAAAGTATCAGAGAATCATTCAAAGAGCCTTGGGAGATTGGTAGGGCTCGTGTAAAATTAGGAACAGTGGAGAACGAGCTAGCATTCATGATTCACGGCACAGCATAGATAACCAAAAAGCCCTGTTCTGGCAGTTTGGGATTGGCTTCATTGATGCTTATTTATTAATCAGTAAACACAAGTTGCAGCATATGCAGCAATAATTACTACAATTATGTATCAAGACCCTGTAGGGTACCCTTTGATCTTAGAAACAAACGAATATGTGAATGGCTATGACTGAAAAATCTGATCCAAACTAAGATGCTTCATTGATGTGTGAAGCCTTTAAGTGGTTGTGGTAACCAAGGGGCATTTTCTTTACGGTATTGCGTCTATTATTTGCAATATATTCGATACAGCCATCGGCAGTCCAATCAGAACATAAAAAGCTTATTATGTATCAATTAAATATAAACACGAACTAATTCTTGTTATGTGGCATGTTGTACACCATAATGCCACGGTACTCGAAAGCAGGCAATGGATGTTCCCTGTTGTTAGTTAGTTCTGGTTTTGCGAGCTTTAGGCGGATGGTCCAAATCCCTCCCTCGGCAAACCTCGATAAGAAGTATTTCTTCTCAAGATGCTTCTATGTGCTTATCGAAAACGGACTCTTTCATCGTCTATCGCGATATCCATGAAATCTAAAACATCTAGTTTCACGTAAACTTGGACTCCCTGTCCGGCGCTGAGTTGCTCTCTTATTTCCAATATGTTTGACTTTTAGTAGGATACGACTCCCAATTCGGTTCGAACACCATCGAAACCTATTATAAATTCCCCCCTCTTCTCCTCGCAACGGCCTCTTGAACCGAAGCTCAAACTCACGCTCATGGATAACCCAAACCCTAATTCTATCGATGGCCTTTCTTTCTCCCTTGAAGAATTGCACCTTCGCAGCCAGAATACCTTCAGCGAGCATGGCCAGCACCCTCAGCTTCTACCATCAGATTCTCTGAGTCAGGGAGACTGGCAACGTTCAGCTATGCCTTTCAGACCTTCCCATGCTCTCCAAGGCTTCAGCGTCGGTCTTCCCAGTGTACGATGGATCGTTTGCCGGCTTTCGGGGTCCTCCGGTAGCTCTTATTGCTCGAGTTCGATAAGAGCTCCAGAACGATGGGTGCTCCCAGATATCGCTGAGGAATTACCGACGTCTTAATTTTGCAAAGGGGTGATTTTCCTTGCATGAATTATCCTACTCAAGAAGGCAGCTCTTCTTTTGGGGTCTAATTGCTTCAGCACTGCTTATCATCTACACCCATCTGCTCTCAATACACGGGAAACACCTTATGACGTTGGAGATATTGAGCAAAGGGGCTGTAACTTTTATGGGAGCAATTTGGGTAGATTTGTTGTACAAGGAAGCCCCTATGACTGCGCTCCAATATCAATGAATCGGATGTGTCTTCTGGCTCTTCAAGTACTCTGTTTGATGGCAGTGGGGCTTCTTGTTCTCAGAGTAATCAGGGTGGTTTTCTTTCCAGCATCACAGGACAAACCTTCGATTGCCCGTCATACTAATGAATTGAATTTAGTTGCAGGAAATCCTTTGTTTATACCTTATCTCGATTCCTAGGGATGAAGTCGAAGCGACGGGACCTAATTTTTACTCGAGAGAAAATGTGAGAGAGCGTGTGATGAAAGGACCTATAGATTCTACGCTAGCAATGAAAAAAAAGCGGTGCCACACTTGCTGAGTCTTTTGGATGAGGGTGATGCAGTGATTCTGAGGAATATACTGAATGGAGTTGACATCATCTTATATATATGAAAGACGAACCATCGTCTGTTTATTGAAGACAAGTGTGGCTACAGACACAAATTGAGGATCGTTTCCCTTGTCGCGCAAGCGGGCGTACTGCTTGCCTTGCAGGAGATTGTTATGGGTATGCACTTAAAAACCTCTAATGTAATTTGTAGCAGAAATATTAACTGAAGAGGATTTCTACT
>NC_026005.2:46311115-46361730 GCF_000442705.2 Elaeis guineensis
TTGAGCATTGAAAATGGCACAACTAGTTTTGTACCTTTCAACGTCATCAGGCGTGCCAAAGGAGTCGTTCAACATTTGAAGCATCTTCTGTGGCTGGGCATTCTCGAACCTGCGGCTGAATTCATCATTCATTGTCGCTAGCATAATGCACCGAACGGTGGTGCGGTTGTTGAACCACTTCTGATAAGTGTCTCGGACCGTCTCTCTAACGTTCGGGGCTGGCTCCTCAGGTGCCGGATCCATTACTACATAAAGGATCCGCTCATGCTCAAAGATGATTTTTAATTTTCGATACCAGCTATCGAAATTAGGTCCCATGAGCTTGTCATTATCTAATAATGACCGGATGGACAGGATAGTGGCCATAGCTGCATAAAGAAAAACCAGACCTCTATTAGTACATAAATTATAAATACTAAAGACTTGGACTTTAGTCTAAAGTTTCTCCCAGTATTTTTACAAACTGGTAGCCTCAACCTCCAATTCGAGAAATTACTTTAATTCCTTAGTGGGTACTAGAATCCACACAGACTATACACGAGCCCAACTTTGGTTGGTCAACCCATGTGCATCTATGGGTAGGTTCATAACCAGTTA
This sequence comes from Elaeis guineensis, assembly GCF_000442705.2. Classification (NCBI taxonomy): domain Eukaryota; kingdom Viridiplantae; phylum Streptophyta; class Magnoliopsida; order Arecales; family Arecaceae; genus Elaeis; species Elaeis guineensis. The sequence goes on from NC_026005.2 coordinate 46,311,713, forward strand.
TTTCTCTAAACAACTTCTAGTAATTGATTTTGCCCCAGAACCTAATCAGTAGGCTTTGGCCTCCACTGAAAAGATCTGGTTAGGTCCAACCATTAACATGATTTGATTTGGTGAATCGGACCAATAAATGATCAGGCCCAACTTTGGCCGGCCAACCTGATCACCATCAGAAAGACTCAAACCAAATTATCATATTATGAATGATAATTTCATTAGTCAATAAGCACCAGACCTTTGGGCCTCCAATGATTATTAAACTAATGGACTCATTATCACTCACTTAATGGGAGGCTATGACTTAGTTATCAATATAACTTAATCATTTTTAGGGACCTAATAATTTTTTTTTGAGAATTTTATTAAAGGATAGATGAGAAGAAAATATCCAGCCAATTTCAATCCTCCCACTGACTTTACCAAGTCAGATTAAAAAAGATTTAATTAAAGTTGGCATTAGGAGCACCTAAATCAGTCAAACTAATTTACCTAATGACATGGGCGAGCCCTAATCATCAAGTGATCTAATCAAAACCTAATTCACCAGGTTGGCCAGGTAAGTGAGATCAGTGATGGGGATAAGTCATTAACTCGTCAGAGATCAAATCACTGCAAGTAGCTCCCGCTTAAAAACTACTGGTCAAACTCCCAAACTTACCTTAGACACCAACCGGTTCATTAGTTTTAATTTGATCAACTTAGTAAATAGGGTTCCACCGCGTAGCCATGAATTAAGTCCATCTTGGTCTAGTTAAAGACATGGACCCATTCAACTACAACTATTGGAGTTGAGTCTAGAGTATCCTTGACCTAATCTAATTCAACTTTTGATTAGATTTGACCAATTACTCTAATTTAGTCAATTTCTTTAAGCTAACCTTAGGTCTAACCCAATTATGGACCTAATCTATCTAACCCATTGACCCACAAATTTATGCAATTATCTTAGGTCTTAATTCACAATTCTAGACCTACTAGACAACACTTAATTCTTTTAATTAAGTATTTGGGCTGATGGATCAGGGTTGGGTATTTCGAAAATAATTTTCAAATTTGAAAGATTTTATTTTTTGTTCACCAAATATGTTGACTCATTTCACAAATAGATCAGCACATTTCATAAATAACAATCCTATTACTAATTACATAACAGAAAATAACTCAATCAAAATAAATCATGAATATTCCTTTAGATCTAATCTAACACATTCATGATAAATTTCACAATTGAACATTTACAATTAATTCCTTTTGCTGCTTCATTTGCATGGGATATAATTGCAGCGGCACCCCTACCGCCATAGGAGACCCCATCGAATGGGAGGAGAGGGCCTTTAAACCCTACTTTTCTCCTATGATCGGACGGCCATGGCAACCAACCCAATTCGATTACTTGCTACTTGGATCAAGTATATCTAAATATACCAATTTTAAAATTTAAATTTTAAATTTTAAATTTTGAATTTCAAATTTTGAATTTTAAATTTTAAATTTCAAATTTTGAATTTTAAATTTTGAATTTCAAATTTAAAATTTCAACCAAATTTCAAATTTAAAATTTCAAATTTTTAAATTTTGAATTTCAAATTTCAAATTTCAAATTTCAAATTTTGAATTTTAAATTTTTGAATTTTGAATTTCGAACAATTTTTAAAATTCAAATTTTAAATTTTTGAATTTTAAATTTTAAATTTAAACTTTTAGATTACAACTTAATCTACGCATGCAAATATATATATCATATCTAAGAACCCGCTCTGATACCATTTCTAGAGAAATTCAGTGCAGGGGTAAAATGATAATTTTAAAACTTTTCAAAATCATGATTTTACAGTAAAAAAATATTAATTAATCTAATTAATTAACATAAATTTATCCTACACTAGGATCTAAATATGATATATAGCATGCATGCATTTAAATTTGAAATTCGAATTTGAACAATGAGTACTTTATTGTAATGTGTTCAGAACATAATACCTTTGTGCGGGTAGTAGATTGCCGCAATCTGATCATCGTTGGGAGAGTCTGATCATCGTGACGTAGTCACACAATATGTCTGGCCTCTACAGATCGTCCACATGAAGCTCCCAGTCTGATCGACTCCTCACGAGTGCTAGCTCGTTGTAGAGCATTTTTGACGGCCGATGCTGATCGAACTTCTTTGATCGATGTCTGTTGATTCTTCGGATGCTCCGGATCATCAACAGATGTGCTTGAGAGAATGTTGAAGATCTTCCTGAGATTTTGTGGGCTCACGACACTCGTAGCTCATTTTCTCACTTTCCGAACCCCAGGCTAAAACTCTAGAAAACTCACCAAAAATCTTGCACCCACTTTTCTTTCTTTTCTTTCTTTTTCTCTTGAAAGGATATGGACTTTCTTCTCACGCAGAAGACTTTTCATGTCCCAGAATTTTTCTCCAAAAATCATCTTCTTGCATGCCCCACTCTCTTCTCCTTTTATAACAACGTCAAATATCTTATCCAAAAGAAAGGATAAAGATGAGTAATTGCACATTTGAATTCAAATCAAATTTTGAATTCAAATAGACACCAACTCATCCCTTATCCACTAAAGATGTGAGGCATGGCTTAAATTGTGCATGAAGTGATTTCATGAGAAATCTTTTCTCATGTAATAAATGGGGTGTAAAAAAAGAGATAAGGCGCAAAGATTGATTGCCCATTCAAATTCAAACTTTATTTTGAATTTGAATGGCCAACCAATCATCCTTATCCATTCATATGGCACATTAAAGTGGGGCATGGAGAGGGCTTGGCGTGAGGAAAAAAATTCATAAGAAGTTCCTTCTCATGAATTCAAATGGGTGCAATGGAAGTGAGGTGGCGCATGAAGATTGGGTCAAGGTGGTTTAATTATTTAAACCAACCTAATTGAACCAAATAAGTTAGATCCAATTAGACTAATTTAAATCCAACTTAATTAGACTTAATTAGGCTCAATAAAATCCTAATCAAATCAGGAATTGACTAAGCCCAATCCTTGATCAAATTAGGGACCAAACCATCTTGACGATTAGGTCAATTCTTAACCTAATCGGGTCAAACCCAACTGAATCCAATTCAATTGGACTTGATCTAAAAATAATTACTCAATCAAATTAAGTTAATTAACGATCAAATTACTAATTAAACCTCTCATAAATACTGAGTCCAAATCTGATGGGTAATCGGGCATCAGAATTCATCGATATGTAATCCTGATCGAAAAGTCTCAATCAGTGGGACTCTTGACCCCGATACCCATAATGTGTAGAACTCATGATCAGAGAATCCTGATTCTCGATCATCGAGTCTCAAATATGTAGGATTCTACATCAGTCATCAGATCAAATAGGAACCTCTAATGTGTGTGACCCCGTAGGTTCGAACCTAAGCCGGTAGCACAGGAACCAATTCCTATACTAATCGAAGTGACCATCTAGCAATGGTACCCGACATCCAGATAGGTCGAAGAGTCGCAATCACAACACTCAGAACCTACATGAATATGGTTACTGTATAATTCAACCTTTTGACCCTTATGTTTAGGATGACTCAGGGTTAAACTGTCAACCCTGATCAGATCATCCGAATCGTGCTCAACTCAAACAGTCCTGTGACTCCTCACAAGGACTACCCTGGTCAAGATTTTACTAAATTGAAATACGACTTTACACAGCTCCTAAACTGGAGTGGTCAATCCCATCTTGACACATGCACCGACAAGTCAAGTACTTGACTACACCTAGCAGCCTTCCATCACTGAATTAAAAATTCAGATAGTCCAGTGCCTAAGTACAGTGAGTTGCTTGCAAGTCACCGTGGCGGTCTCAGGTTGGAGGGATATTTATACCCATATTCCATCGGTGCAAATCTTGATAGCAGAAATAGCTCCGGAGTCGGTCACGTTCAGTGCAAATGTATCCTTACATCTCACCTGTATGCCATACCAGTGTCTCCACACTCATTGGTTAAGAGGACAATCAACCTATATGGCACACAATGACCTATGCTTGATAAACGTTGTCGTCCTTGGTAACAACGTATCATTTGGTCGCGAACAGATTTAAGGACTAAACGATAAATCCTCCTTTGTCGAGTCTAAATAGTCCTAAGGACTTTACCACAACATAGGAGTTCATTAGAAGATGAAACATTTTGTGCTGAAAAATACCAAAATAATTTTTATTAATTCATAATTCATGTATAAATATAAAAATGAGCACAACCGTCAACAGGCTGACGATTGGCTTTGGGACACTATTCCCAACAGCTTTCTACTTCCATGAGTTGATCAACTAGTCAACACTACATCAGGCCATCAGCTATTTAGCTTCATGGACACCTTCTTTAGCTACAATCCGATCCAAATGGCACCCAAAGATGAGGAGAAGATGGTGTTTATTACTGATAAAGGTTTGTACTGCTACAAAGTAATGCCTTTCAATCTCAATAATGCTGAAGTTACATATCAGAGGTTAGTCAATAAAGTCTTCAAAAATCAAATCACTCGCAACATAAAGGTCTATGTTGATGACATGCTCATGAAAAGCACTGAGGCCATCCTCCATATCGATGATCAGGTTGAAGTTTTCGACGCCCTAAGGAGATATCAAATAAAATTGAATCCGACAAAGTGTGCCTTTAGTGTCACTTCGAAAAATTTTTTTGGCTTCATGGTAACGAGGTGAGGCATCGAGACCAACCTCGAGAAGATCAAGATGGTCCTTAACATAAGACCCCCGACCTCTCGATGGGATATTTAAAAATTGGCAGGACGCATTGCATCCTTGAGCTGATTTATCTCCAAGTCAACAGAATGATGCCTCCCCTTCTTTAAAATCGTCAGGTAGATGAAAGACTTTATCTAGATGGAAGAGTGCCAGGAGACTTTCGATGACTTGAAGTAGTATCTAGGCTCTCCTCCACCTCTGATGAAGCCAAACACCAGTGATGAACTACTCATGTATTTAACTATAACTCCTAAAGCCATCAGCTCGGTGCTAGTTTGAAAAGAAAACAAGGTCTAGAAACCCATCTACTACATGAATCGGATATTGCACGAGGTCAAAACAAGATATTCTCCAATCAAAAAAATCATCTTCACAATCATTATGACTATTCAATAGTTGCGACCATACTTCTAGGCCTATTTTGCAAAAATCTTCACCAATCTCCTCTTGAGGACTCTATCTCAATGGTCAGACATCTCAGGGAGAATGGTCAAATGGACGGTTGAACTCCCAAGTTTGACCTTTCTTATGTCCTATGATCTTTGATGAAGGCTCAGATATTCACTAATTTTATCATCGAGTGTATACCAACTGAGGATGACCAAGTTGAAGATCAATCCCAAGAAGATACTTCAGAACTTGCATGGATTCTACATGTGGATGGAGCTTCAAATGTTTAAGGATGCGGTGCAGACCTCATTCTAACCAACATCGATAGGATGGTAACTAAGTACGCACTTCGATTCGATTTCAAAACTTCAAACAATCAAGTTGAGTATGAAGCTCTAATAGTCAGACTGAAGATTGCTAAAGATCTCGATGTAAAATGCCTAAGAGTGTTCACCGACTTGCAGCTGGTTGCCAGACAATCCTAGAGAGACTATGCAGCCTAAGATCCTTTTCTTTTCAGGTATCTTTAAAAGCTCAAATCTCTACAAGTGCACTTCGACTATTTTGAGACCTTCCACATCCTTTGCACGGAGAATGTCTAAGCTGATTCCTTATCTCGACTCGCCACCTCCAACTATCGCAAGCTGGAACAAATCTTCATTGAGCATCTTAAGAATCCAAGCATTGACTTTAAGGAGGAGGTGCATCCGATCCAAGTCGGTCATGAACCAAGCTGGATCGATTCATTCATCGACTACTTGACTAATGAAACCCTACCGACTGATCCTACTAAGGCATATCAAATGAAGAGATCGATGACTCAATACGTGATTATCAACGATCAACTCTACAGAAGGTCAGCATCCCTACCCCTGCTCAAGTGTCTTCAATTTTTTCAAAATTGCTACGCTCTTCAGAAGGTACATGAGAGCATTTGTGGCAACCATCTAAAGGGCAAGTCGCTATCCTACAAGATCCTTCGGTAAGGATATTATTCGCCAATCATATAGAAAGATACTGCCGACTTAGTGCAAAAGTGCGACCAATGAAAATGGTTTGCCAATATCTAAAGATTTCCATCAAGTCACCTCACAACCATTTTGGCACCTTGACCATTTGATTAATAGAGAGTCGATATACTCTGCCCATTCTCACTTGCCAGTGGACAAAGAAAATTCATTATCATCATCATCGACTACTTCACCAAGTAGGTGGAGGTCAAACCATTGGCATAAATAACAGAGCGGAAGACTACCGACTTTTAATGAAAATTCATCATCTGTCGATTTGATCTATCCTGAGTAATCATCACCGATAATGACCGACACTTCAACAACACCAAGTTCGAAGAGTTTTATGTAAAGTATCATATCTTTCACAAACTCACTTCAATTAGGCATCCACAATCTAACGGAGAAGCTGAGGTGACCAACAGGATAATCCTACAAAGCCTAAAAATAAGAATTGGTCAAGCCAAAGGAAGCTAGGCCGACGAACTCTACAGTATCCTATGGTCTTACTAAACTACTTCTCGAATCTCAATCAGAGAAACTCTTTTCAAACTGGTATTTGACATAAAAGTCATGATCTCGATAGAAATCGATCTACCTTCAACTCAAACAGAGCATTACGAGGAACTGACCAATTTGGACAAGCAACGAGCTGATCTGGACTTGCTCGATGAAACTTGAGATCAAGCCCAACTGAGGATGGCCTCCTATCAATAAAGGATAGCTTGGTACTATAACTCCCGAGTCAAGCCCAAAATCTTCTGAGTGGGAGACCTTATCCTTAGAAGAGTCGAAATCTCCAAACCAACCGAGCAAGGAAAGCTATCTCTGAATTGAGAAGACCCCTATAAAATCTCAGTAGTTCTATGACCAGGGACATACAAAATGGAAAACTTGGATAGCATAGAAATTTCTCATATCTAAAATATCGAGAATCTATGGATGTACTACCAGTGAGAATACCTTGTCGATAAAAGATTTTTTTTTCTATAACTTTGAGTTGAACTATCCAAGTACTCGACAATCTATTGAGCAAATTGGTTGCTTGATACTTGGCCAAACTACCTCCTCGTTGGCTAGTATCCGACGAAATATCATTCAGTTGACACCTGTTTAATGGAGCTACAAGGTCCGGCAACTACAAATGTGCCTACTATGGCCCAAAGGCTGCAGGCGTATAAGCTACGTTTTGCATGCAAGACCCAAGTGAAAAAAAAATTATGGTTAGTCGGTTTGCTCCCGATTGATCAAAGATCAATTGATCTAGAATAAAATAGAGATACTCTCTCTAATTGATTTGGTTCTAATTTAATGGAATAATCTACAACGGATGATCTACGACTACAACTTGAATCTAGCTAAATTCACTTACAAAGCCGACTACATGACTTAGAAACTTTCTTAAGTCTATATGTTCGATTATGGGCTACTCCATTTGCAACCTCCAATTGCTTTACTTAGTCTTTCCGACTACTTAGTCATTTTTGCAGAAAGGCAAGTAAACAAGCAAAGAAGGATACATGCAAACAAACACAAGTGCCAGTTAGATATATAGAGAAGATCATTTCATTTCATAGCCAAAAAGGGAGTTCGTTACAAAACAGAGGAAAGATAGGTACAAGGGCAAAAAGGTGGAAAAGTACAAAAGGAGCCTAAGAAGGAGGGTGGTCTTCTTCGGCCTCTAAATTGCTACCCGACTGTTCTCCCTTTGGGGGCTTGTCGGCTTGTATCTTGCTCAGGTCAAGCTTGGGCTACAATCGATGGATGGCCTTCTTGTAGTCCTCAAATCCGAGCTAGTATGCATCTATAAAGGCTTCAGTGAGCTCCTCCTCATACTCTTTTGACTCACGAAACTCAACGAGAGCCCAAGAAGCTATCTCCTGATTCTGAGTTTCTACTGTCGATAATTTTTCCTTCAACTCCTTGGCGGTCTTCTCAGCTTTCTACCGCTTGCCCCTTTCCTTGGTGAGTGCACTTTCTACTGATTCATCTCCTTCTGGTAGTCGGCCTCAACTTTCTGAACTCCTTCTTGTCTTTCTTCTGCTGGGTCTCTGAAGATGCCAACTCGATCTCCAGCAGGGTGATCTTCTCCCGACTCTTCCTCTCCCACTCTTCAGCAGTGCGGAGAAGCTCCTCGACGACTTCAATCTGAGCATGAGTAGTCTATCTTCAAGCTGGGTGTTAAGCCATGTGAAGCCGATCAATCTCTCATATAAAATTATCACGTTGTGTATCATCTGCAAAAGAGAAAAATTAGTTAAGTCATTTATTCAGCCAACAACTATTCAAAAAAAGTATCGAAGAAGAACGGTCAAAGACTTATCGAAAATAACGATGTGTAGGAGCCCGACAAGATCTTTGCGACTGGACGGGTCTTCCTAGCTTTCCAGTTTGTGGATAGCATCACCATCTTTACCAACTCTTCAATGAGTCGACGATCCTAGAGCGCTTACTCAATGGTCTTAAAGTGCATTCCTAGAGTGATGGTGGCATCCTTGGAAGAGGTATTCGGACCATAGTTGTTGGTAAAGGTAGGGGCCTTTCCCTTATCAGTGCCCTCCAAACTAGATGCTCGATTGCCACCCATCCTGGCTTGGGCCAGCAGAGCTTGGACCGCATCGATTGGCCTGGCAAGGGCCTCGATGATGATGTCATCATTAGCAGGAGTAGCTGCGACTCTTGCAACTGTGACTCCTGCGATAGTTTCAACAAGAGGCACTAGCAAAGGAAGCCTTGGTGCTGGTTGGGGTGGCGATGGTGGCTATGTACTCCTCAGCACCCAAGGAGGAGATCCTTCCCTTAGTTTCTTCGGTGGCTGAGAAGATCCACCAGGCTCGGATACTAGCTTCTTCTTGATGGCGTGCTGTAGGATTTTTGTCAAGACTCTCATGCCTATGAAACAACAACAAAAGAGTTAGTCTGCAAGAAAAGAAAGAAAAAGAGCTATAGAAAGAAGACTACCTAAGTGGTTGCTCCGGCTTATCCCGACGTCATACAATGACTGCTCCTCCAAGAGCTCCCACTGTGGGGTGATCAGAATGCCGAATAGCCTGTCGTACTACTTTTGATCTTTAGTTAGGACCATCATTTCTATTCGAAGACAAATTGGGAGTGATCCAGTGCCATTCGAAGCCCTAGGGGTGGTTGGCAGTTACATAGAAAAAATTATTCTTCTATCTATGAATGGAAGAAGGAAGCCTGATGATAAGCTGATGCTTAAGCTAGAGATTGAAGAACCATCATCTCTATTTTCATGGATGTTTCTTCAACATAAAAAGAGTTCGAAAGAGAGAAATTTGAGGCTCAAACCGAAGAAGATGACAAAGGACAATAAAAGAAGACAAAATCCTAAAAGAATTGAGAGTGAGTAGGGCAGAAACTACCTCATATAAGTCGAGGACATTGGCGAAGAAAGGATGAAGGAGAAATCAAAGTCTTGAACAAAAAAACTCCTCGTAGATAGCGATGTAGCCATCGGAAGGATGAAGAACTTGACCTTCTTTGTCAAGCGCCATCAATCGATATTGGCTAAGGATGTGGTACTGACCCCTCATTCAGCCGACTGTAGCCTTAGATAACTTGAATCTCTTGACGAGAGGCCTGGGAAAGTCCTTAGGAGCCGACTGTTCATCCAACTCTTCAGGATGGGGATGATCCTACCAAAAAGAAGCATCTTTGGATCATCTCGAGGTATCTCCTCGATCTCCCTCCAAGCAGTTGGAGTCTGAGAACTTTGATCTCCCACCAGGTTCTTGTCTCCAGACCCTCTACTAGAAGAAGTCATGATAGAAAGAAAGTTCGAAGGCAAAAACTCAAAAGAAAAGGCAAGGAAGCATAACCTCAAGAGAGGGGGGGATGACGACCGAAAGATCAATGAGGGAGGACTAATGATGATGAAAATCGACAATGAAGGAGATGGTCGACTGCGATGAAGCCTAAGCCTCAGGGACCCTAATCTCTTTGCTGGAAGGCAAAGGATCTAGGATTGGGAGCAAAGGCACCAAAATTAGAAGTAAAACTGAGGCAGAGCCAACCCCTATTTATAAACTCCTTCAACGATCAAGATCGACGTCAAGAATTGTGCCTTCCTCGAAGATCTCGATGCGTGGCAACGATCTCCACTGACTATTTTCTCAACTTTTCGACACACCACTACTGAGATCGCACTAAGCCAGCTGAATCCATGTAATCACAAGTTGGACCAACCGACGATCGACACGTGGATGACTCAGGTACCTCAACTTATTATTGCTTTGCCATCTGATCTTCTGCCATCATTATAGAACATCACTTCAAGTATCGTGGTATTTATTGTCACACGACCTATGATGTGACAGAGCCACCGCACGTTCTATGAAGCAATGAAGCGATGGTTCACTCCATAAAATAATAAAATAGTTGAGTACAATCTTCGGAACAACATTAAATAAAAAATTATCGAGAAAAGTGATTTGGAACCATATGATGACTAACTCCCTTCATCCGATTAAAGCCACACAATCAGACTCAGGAGTTGGGGGATAGGTATTGGGGTAGATCCTTAGTCTTTACCCAACTAGTCTTCTTCCTCGCCTCTCGATCGATCAATTACGCTAGACTGACCAAATTGCTGTGACTCAACCTGACTTGAATCAACCAATTTTACTTCAATCGGTGCTTAATCAACTACAATCAATGAGCCTATTTAGGCCAGCATCTATCCATCCTGGTTCGATGGGCTACCTTCGATTGGCTAATGACATTCGATATTCGGCACAAAGCCAACTATTTCCTTGATGTCCTACCGACTACCCAATCTAGTAGCACCACTCCTTGGGCTCATTCATTTGACTTTCGGATCCCTGGGCATGGGCGTCAGTCGAGTAGTCAAATACTAAATATGACCGTCATGCTATCCTGTCAGATCACATCAAGTCACGTCATTTAAGAACCATACCCTGAGCGGCTAGCTGCGCACCATGATAGGAAGCCATGAGATCATTAATTGCGCCACATGCATGGTAGCACCCACTGTTGCAGCCACCTGCACATCGAGCAAAAGGCACACCCACTGTCACAACCATTTAAAGATGCCCCATGCATCTCTGTACGATGGGGCACACTTGGAATGACCACCCATCCTTCTTCCATTGACCTTAATCCATCTATAAACATGGATAAGTGAGAATCCCTCTAGGTATGTAAGGCTAACACGAATACCAAAACTCTGCCGCTCTCTTTATTAAGCGACATCTCTAACTTGAGCATTAGAAAATCTTCATCGAAGCAACCTTTGATGAAACTTTCCTTGCAGGTTTTGCATTCCCGATGCTGGGTGAAGATCAGTGTTGGCACTCGCTACTAAACCTTGCTCTCACTCTCGACTTCTTCGATTGTGCACCTTCTCTGATGACTAGGCATCCTCTTCTAGTTTTTCACCGTCCAACACTCAAGCATAATGACTCAGCCGCTGATCGACTACCCCATCGAAAATAGGCTGCAATAGGTACTAAGCTGATTTAGTCCTTGCATTGTCATATTATAATCTAGCAAATAGAAAATACATTATATTAAAAACCTCTAGAAGCTCTCTTTGATAAGGTTATATTCTAATTCTTGTGACATGTACGGCCAAAATTTTGAAGTCATTATATTTTTGCCCTTCACTTTTGAGAAAACAATAAGGAGCTAATGTAGGCAAGAAATCGCTGGCTTTACCATTGATCATCTAAAACTTACTGAGACAAACAATCTCAAGTTTCGGTCAGTTGTTGACCAAAACATTCCTCAATATTTGATTTTTTGCAGCCTTAGATGTAACTTCTATGTTGCCTCAGCCAGTGGATTTCGAGAGCTCATAATATCGTCTATGGCTATTATCTCTTGATGAGCTAACGTCTTCAACTCTAACTCTTCATGCACCATAGAATTTTCATATGTTGGTTGATAAACTAATTTATCCATTAGGGTGGCCACGTGTGGCGAATCCTTTGATGTTCAAATATGGTGCGAACAGAAGCTAAGCTTGATGAGGCTTGGGTTTGATCATGCTTGGCTTTATTACATTCCTATATTGAAGAATGCAACCCCAGAGAGAAGGGAAGCTCAAATGGTGGTGAGGGAGAAAGAGGGGCTCTAGGTGTCTTCGAGAATTCCATCCTTTGGGGACCTTACTTAGCCTAGGACTATTAGAGATCTTGCATAAATCTCTATGGACACTCATACTCTAAGCTCACGAGTTGGACTCAATGACTTAGAGGATGCTTCTCTCAAATTAGAGAGTTCGAACTTTAGACTTCATATTTATCTAAAGGACCCTCTAGAGTGGTTTATACGTTTAGTAAACGAACAGGCTCTCAGCTCAGACTGGGGGGGGGGGATGCCCATTTAGACATTTGGTGGGATCCCTTTTTATTGCCACTGATTCAAAACTTCACCAAATCTGAAGTCTAAAGGACCCTCTAGAGTGGTTTATCTAGGTGAGAGTTGGAGCCTATTGTAGTTGGAATATTGGAACGTGCAAGGAAAGCTGTTGAGGATAATCACTCACACGTCCATGAGATACAGCGAGATATAGATCTGACGGTTATAAAGATTGTTCTACTATTAATAGCTAACTATAATCAAGTGAAAGAAAATTCAGACATCTCTATGTGTCTTTCAAAGAGACCCTATGGCAGGAACTAATTGATCGAGGTAATAATTTTGTGGCTCATTTGCATCAGGCTCTGACTGGTTGATTGTGCCACATTGGTGGAGTCGATCCTGAGATATAGAGTTAAGATTGTTCTAGACACATCTAAATAAGTATATATATAGGTTCATTTTGCAAGTTTGAAGGAATGGAAAAAAAATAAAGCTTGTTTTACTCAGCAGGGAAGAAAAATGCAAGCAGGTAGAATATGAATAAGCTATAAGCACAGCAAGCTTGAGATAGTGGGTTGAGCTCAACTTCATCTTTGTTGTGCAAGATCCGATACCATACGATGCAGTAAAAAGAAAGAAGAAATAAAATAAAAAATATAATACAAATACATAGATCGGTCTCAAGTCTACCTTCATGGGGCGTGCAAGCTTCATTATGAGAGAATAAAATAAAATCAATATAAAAAAAACTCACCACTCAAACCTTATATAAGAGTCTCTCAACAAGAAGTCCCAAAACTCTCACAAAATCCTTTTGAAATCTCTCTTAAAGCCTTTCTGCACCTTCAAGACATCACCAGCTCTCCAACACAATAAATGGCTCGTCAATCAGAGCTATATAGACTCCAAAATCTTAAAAATACTATTACAGTAGGAATAATGAGTCCTAATCAATGCTAGAACAATTCATGGCCGTCCGATCATGATCGACTCACACCAGAGCCATTCGATCATGCACTACAGCTTCTAATCATGCTTGATCACATCTGAATTGAATTCTAACCGTCTGATCACAATCGCATGCAATCTGGACTGTTGGATCGCGCAAAAATGCCCATAGACCATGTTTGGACTGCATGTTTGGGCGCTAGGCCTGGGAGCCCGTGCACGCTGGTCTGGCCTATGCATGCTTGCACTGGGCCATGTGTGCATCTCTACCGGGCTCGACCGCGCTGCCGCTAGCCTCCACCGCCTTGTGTGCCATGCCCCCCACTCTGAACTTCTTTCGCATGTATTTTCACCGTCTGGACTCTGTTTGGACTGTTCTTGGGCTCGTTGGATTCCGTTCGTTGTCTTGGACCTCACTGTGAGCTTAGTGTGAATCGAATCTTAAAACATAAAATCTCAACAATCTTTACCTCGACTTGATATTCGACTTCCACCTATCTTTGAGAGTCTGTGATCCATCTCACCCCCATGCCCTAGGACATGACTGCTGTTTCATAGATGGGCAAATATGGGAGTCGAGCCAAGCTGCTCGATCCCATCTCCGTCATAGGCTATGTTCACTCTGACCAAATATTTTCTCGAAAAAATCTCCTGCAGTAATAGAAATCTCACTCTGCGATGTTGCCTCTCATTCTCCTGAGTCTCTTGTCTAGTGCTCGATCCACCTCCATCTAAATCTCCACCTTGCTCTGGGCTCCTCCTGGCTCCTGAAGCTCCACCTCACACTGAACTCTTCATCAGGTAGTAATGTCCTCTCATCCTTTTTTTTCTTTCAGAATAATCCTATCGCTGTGCAACACCTTCAGAATTTTTTCACCAACTACCGTCCTATAGCCTCTCGAATTCAGTCTACTCAATGAGATAAGATTCTGTCTGAAATTGGATATGAATCGAATCTTCCTCAATCTCCTTACTATACCATCATGTGTTCTCCAGTTGATCATTTCGATACCACTAATCGAACAGCTCGATCCATTGGACAGATAAACAATGCCCTCATTGCTCTCTAGAGAGTCAAACTGCTCCTCTCTATAATATACATGATAGGTGCATGCAGAATCGAAGATTCATTGTAGGAAAGAAATAGATACCTCATTAGATATCTCTAGGATATCATTCTCTGACTGGCTACTGACTGTCGCTGCAATAGCCCTCGTCCGATTCTTGAGTTAAGGGCAATCTCTAGCTGTGTCCCAACTTATCACATCGATAACATCTGATCTTGTTTAGATCTCTCATTCTGATCTTGGACTGCCCTCATCGTGATCTCCTATCACTCTGTATGCCACCTCCTGCTCCTCCAGAAATCATCAAAGCTGAGCAACCATCTGAGCTCGAAGCTGAATTCTCCCTCCTAAGAATCTCATTCTGGATAATCGTCACAATAGCCTCATCCATCTTGATGGTACTCTTCCCCACTAAAAGAGTAATCACCAAAGACTCATACGAAGGGAGAAGCTACGCTAGCAAGACCAGCATCCTGATCTTCTCTCAACATTCTCGCCAACGTTGAGGAGGTCGTGAGGATCTTCTGAAAGTGACTGAGATGCTCCTGCATGTTCTATTCCTCAGTCATCCACAGCTAGTAGAACTACCTTCAAAGAAAAAAATGTTGATAAGAGACTTCACCATGTACAACTCCTCGAGCTTCGACCACAGCATCATCATGAAAATCTCATCAAGCACATGGATCACCATCTCATTTGCTAGGTACAAGTAGATCATACTTAGTGCCTATATCTGGAGCCGCCTCCAATCCTGTACCTCCATGGTGTCGACTTTTTCTTACACAAAAGAGCATCGATCAATCCTTACTGGATGAGCATATCCTTTACCTTTGCCTGCCATAAGAAAAAATTACTCTTTCTATCAAACTTGATCTCCATCTTGATTGTACTTATCTTCTCCATCTTTTATCTCGATCACTACCACCGCAACCTATGTTCTGATACCACCTTGCTCTGATACCAATTGTTGTGCAGCATTCGATACCACATGGTGCAGCAAGAAAAAAAAAGAAATAAAATAAGAAACATAATACATATTTGTGGATCGACTTCAAGCCTACCTCTACGGGACGTGCAAGCTTCACTATGAGAGAATAAAATAAAATCAATATAAGAGAAACTCACCACTCAACCTTTATACCAAAGTCTCAACAAAAAACTCCAAAATTCTTAAAAAAGTTCTTTAAATTTTTTTTGAAGTCTTTCTGCACCTTTAGGATGTCACTAGCTCTCCAACGCAATAAACGGCTTGTTAATCGAAGCTATATAAGCTCCAAAATCTCAAAAATACTATTATAATAGGAATATTGAGTCCCAATCAATCTCAGAACAATCCATGGCCATCCGATTGTGACTGGCTCACCCCAGAGCCATTTGATCGTGCATTACAGTTTTTGATCATGCTTGATCATACCCGGATTAAGTTCCAACCATTCGATCATGACCGCATGTGATCTGGATCGTCGGATCATGAAAAAAATATTCGTGGATCGTGCATGGACCGCATGATCGATCCACATAGATAGCTACTTTAACTTGATACCCTTTATCCCTCTTCCGTTCTAGCTTTTTTGAATGAGCAGACAGACCAAAACTTCTAACCCAAATGTGGGCCAAGGAAAATGGTTATAACCGCCCAGCACCCTGCGGTCTATGGTAGACCATACAGGGCTCTGGGCCTAAGAGCCCGTGCACATTGGGTTGGCCTGTGTGCATGCGCATCTCCACCGGACCTGACCGCATCACCGCCAGCTACGGCTGGCCCGCCACTGGCTTCCGCCGCCTCTTGCGTTGTGTCACCCACTCTAAATTTTTTTCGTACGTATTTTCACCGTCTGGACTCCATTTGGACTGTTCTTAGGCTCATTGGACTCCATTCGTCATCCTGAATCTCGCTATGGATTTAGTGTGGATCGAATCTCAAGACATAAAATCTCAACAATCTTCAGCATGAGTTAATAAATAGGTTAAGTGCAACTTATATGTAATAAAACTAGCTTGCGCTCCACTTTATCAGACTTGCCCAACAACTAGGGCAAAAGTAGATGAGTGGATGAGAAAGAACAAAGATATCCTCTTGGTCATAGCAAGGCTTCTCACCGCCGCTAGCGATGAGTGCAGCCAGCAAAGAAAAGCACTAGGCGAATATCAGATCAAACATGTAAAGATATAATGAGTTGTACAAGACTAGCAATAATATTATTGTGCAAAGAGATAGGCCAAGATCAGATCAAACATGTAAAAATATGAAGAGTCGCATAAGATTAGCAACAATGTTATTGTGAAAGGAGATAGAAGAGTAGTAACAAATCAAGATGACTAAGACTCAAGAGAAGTAGGAACATCAAGCGGTGCAAATGAACTAAGCAACTCGTAAACTTCTCAAACTTAATTTGAAACTGAACTCAAGTTTATGTTAAACTTATATAGTTCAAACAATTTTTTGAGTTAAACACATATAAATATAATAATATTTTATTTTATTTATAATTTATATATTATTAATTTAAAATTTTAAAATATAATATTATGTTATGATTTAATTTAACTATTTTTTAATTACAATCCAAGTTTATATAACTTAATTGTTGTTCGAGTTGAGTCAATCTCAATTATTACTTTGTTTTTAAGCTTGATTACAGTTAAACTTTGAGATAAAATATTTTAAATCAAATCAAGCTTAAACCTCTAACCGCTCAACTTGGGTTAGCTCAATTAGATAAAAGAGGAAATCAAAGTGATAAGGGTCTATGAGTTGAAGGCATGCTTTTCTAGGCTCATATCTAACATGTTAGGTTGTGTCTAGGAAATTTTATTAATTAGTTCATAATGAGCGGCCAGGAATTGATTTCAGATATTTCATTGCCCCAGACTGAAACTAAGAAAATGCCTCAAGTACCTTTGGCTCCCATCCATCCGCTCAGAAGTAACCACATAAAACCCTAATCTAAGTTGGCAAACAGCACAGGATGGTTGACTCATTTAACAAAACAAGAGAGTTAAAACTCATTTAACAACCTCGCACGGGGTTTAGACATTACTCATTTAAAAACGTGGATCACATAGACGACATAGATCTCTTTCCCCAAATAAATCAGCAAACGAACACACAGTTGGCTTACAAAATTTACCAAAAGGGCAATCGTATGGCACCTAAGTATGTCATCAAACATGACACTAACTCCGCTAAATCTTCCTGTTCCCCCTTATTCCTCGAAGAAACAAAAAATCTCCCCATGGGCACCTAATACTAAAATGACATGAAGATTTCCATGCAATCTAATCTAATCTATATATATAAAAATAGATGCTTCTCAATGGAAAAGCCTCCATTCATCACATGGTACCAAGATAGCGCCTCCTTTTGCCATGTAAAAGAAAAGAATGAAAAAGGGATGGGGGGCCATCACACATCACCATCAAACTGCATGAAAAAAGAGCTAGGATCGTTGTGCATCGTCATTGGAGTACCACTTGAGCTCGACGTGCTGACCGTCATGCATCGACAGTAGTAATCATCGTGCGTCGTCGTTAGGACCTCTTTCTCTCCATCATCGTAAACGCCTACAAAAGTAGATCGAAAGAAAGAAACTGGAGCCGTCATGCATTGTCATCAGAGTATCGCTTGGACAAAACAAGAGCATGAGTCCCTTCTCCCTCTCTTGCATCCTAATACAGCGTGAAAGAAAGAAGTGGACAACAAACACCCATGAAAAAAATATAAGGCATCCATGAAAGAAGCCACCACCATTGTAAAATAACTCCTTACCGCCTTCAAAGATATGAAATCCTCTCTCAACGAAAGTGACGAGATGCTCGATATAGCCTACATGATGGTGGGCAAGCATCTAGACTCCTCAGGCTTTGACGAAGCCAATAAAGCTCTCTACTTTGCCATTAGAGCTTTAAAGATTTTCAAAAAGAGGGATGGGGGATGGTCACTCTCAATCATGAAAAAAGCTCTTCACTTGATGGGCTTGATTACTTGCAAGCTCAAAAGGTTCGACAATAGTTTGGAGTCATTGAACGCAACATCTTAAGAGAGCATCATGCAATGATGGGGTGGTCACTTTCTTGCGACAAAAAAAATGCCACAAGCTACTCCATACTTAGAAAGTACAATTGAGAAACTGAAGAACTGCTTTGGCCCAAAGCATTTTGGATGAGATTTATTCATAAGCATATGAGACAGGCATTCTTGGAGATGGACCAGCCATAATCGACTGATGCTAGCACTTACAAAAAATATCATTGATTTCTCATTCAGACCGTACCATGAGGGTATAATAGATACATGCGAACGCCTTGCAATTGCATATGGAGCCATGGGAAGGTACATGTTCATCTAATTGTTCTACTCAAATACTTTTGCTTTCTGGATTTTATGGTAACTTAATGATAGCCATTAAGTTATTAGGTTTTGAAACTAAGATTTATGATACATCAAATTCAATTATCTTAAAGATACATAAGAAATCCTTGATGGTTATCTTCAACCATAAAATTTGTTTTTGTGCTCATTTGACAAATATTTATATCTGATCCTATTAATGTTCTTAACTGCAACCATGAAAAACTAGATAAAAAATCTTGCATAAGTCAAAAATATTTAAATGCCTTGTATTGAAGATTACAGACCTCACAACACCATGGAGCTTAGATTAATGATTTGGTAGAAAATTTTAATTATTTTTAAAAATATATAAAATAGATATTAATAAATCAATAAAATAAAATATATTTAAAAAAAAAAAATCACACCTTACCCGTGCATGGCACGGGGTTATAAGCTAACTATTAATAATTAGCATCGCACTGCAATAGATGAAAATATAGCACACCACAATAGAATGAAAAGACATGATGACCACCTGGCTCCAATGAAAGTTTCATCATAACTGGCATAAGATGAACTAGCTTATGCCACAATTACCTAAAGCTTCTAACTACACCCACAACACAGCTGAGATCAAATCTTTGAATCACCAGACTTTTCACTACTCATGATTGAGTTCAATTCCTTCAATTTATCATCGATACAATTCCAGCTACTCCTTTTTTGATCCTCAATGTGGAAACATCATGCAACGAGTGCCACGAAGGCAAAGCAGAGATCTGTAGCAAGTGCAAATTGTCTGCACACTGTTCAGGGTAAAAACTAGGTTACAACCCCAAAAACAATTAAAAATTAAATAATGAAAACACACCTTAGGTAAGCATTAGTTTCTAACCGGGAAACCATAGCCTCTTTCTTCTGAACGTTGAAACTGGAGCAGTAACTAAAATGTAAACTTCCAACAATGTGAGCAAAGGGCATAAACACAGATCTCATGCTCAGGTCACTTCATGGTTAACTACAAGCAGAAACAATTCAAATGGCAAGCTGCCAAACGTTGATCCATGACCATTTCCTGTGTGAGCTGAAGAGAGAGGAATACTAACATACAAGTTACCGTACCTGAAAGGAACAGAATTGCATTTAAGAGATACGAAATCCAATGTATCACAAGAATTGTCATGAATCGCACCCATAGCCACTATCAGACCAGTGCAATTGCATTTTAGCAAACGGAAACAGTTTATAATGAAACCAGCCTAAGAAACTGAACAAAACCAAGAAGCTGCCTACTGACACCAAAATGCAACAGTCGATAAGGCTAATGATCGAATTTATTCCAAATGTGTTGACAGACGTGTCGTATCGAATAATTAGAAGCTCGAGCTTAACTCAACTCAAAATATTCCAACTCGACTCAATAAAAAATAAGTAAAATTTGATATTAACTCGAATATCAATCGAGCCACCTTTGAACTCAAATTCGAACTCAAAATCTAATCTTGACCTATTAATAATATATATATTAATATATATTATAAATAAAAGTAGTATTATTGAATATATATATATATATATAAGGCTCATTGTACTTGATCAGAAGATCGGTAAATGCTACTGTATTATGCCCACTACCGGCCATATATATGAGTCTCTCAGTATACTTGCAGGAAGGAGACCCCGAAACACCTTGTCTGATGCTTCTACGGGGAAGCTGAGATGGCCAGGGGGGAAGGAGCTTGATCCGTAGCTCATGTTCAGGCAGGGGTTTCTACACCGAACCAAAATAAATTCCCATAGTTGCATAAGGGCGACGTTGAAAACTTTCCAACAGGTATGGAATACTCTTGTCAAAATGAACACTATACTCTTTTTAGTTTAGGACAGAAACGTACTCAAAAAAATGCAAAGCTAACCCTATATATATATATATATATATATAATTTCGAGTAAACTCGCGATCTTTCAAGCCAAATTTTCTGCCATTCAAGCTTAACTCAAAAAACTATTTAAGCTACTCGAACTCGACTTGAACTCATTAATAACCGAGTTGAATCGAGCTGACAGGACGTACATGCATTTCACCCATTAAAACTGACTGATTAAAATTTTCCAATTTTAAATCCATTTGTTCTTAGCAAAAATCCCATGAAAAAAAAAAAAAAGCAAATCTAGCTGAATGAAAAACTAAATTTATCACCTGAAATAACTTAAAATATGAAGAGCAATACAAAGTTGCTATGTTGAAAGCTCTGCTCAACTTACTTCTCCTCCACTTCTCACAAACATATCATAAAACACGATCTATAGTAAAAAAATCATAAAAAAATGCGTTCCTAGTCGGGCCTGGCTGAATAAATGATAGCATTAACTAAGAACTGTTGGAACTTGATTCCCAAAGTTTGTCAACCAACAGTAAACAGATCGTGGATCAAAAGCTTATCATTCAGCCTCAACTTTTAGTTAAAAAAAAAATGACTACAAATACGACTAGCTAAACTTGCCAGTCGGGGGAAATTGGCAAGACAATGTTTCAGGTAAACTTGATTCCTTAAAAAAGATTTTGAAACCTAAGATTCTTTACAATTTATCATATGGACATTGAAAAGCAAACTAGTCCAAACTTCTGGCAAAGTTAGCTTGCACCAGATAATTGCAGATAATGAGATCTATATGCTACTGATAGTTTTCACTCTTGGCAGCTTGGCAAGAACGACAGCCATTACAAAATCACATATTCTTCCCAATGTCCTATGGCCAAGGAAAGGAGGAGCCATAAGGCGTTGCCAAGCTAGAAAGGGGTTATCCAACAAAGGTAATTGGCCTACCATATAGGATGGAGCCAGCAAGGGTATCCAATGTGGCAAGATACGATATTGGCAAATGGTTCCCCCAGCCCAGAGAGAGTTTGAGATATACTTGGGCCTGAATGATGGTAAAAATCTCCTGAGATAGGAAGGCTAGACAGACCCAACTGAACCCACAAGTGGGGCTTTGTTTGGTCAACTGGGAGGTTTTAAATGAGTGGGACAAGATGCTGAGATTCAATTACTACTTACCCATCTTTGTTGCTTCAAGTGTACAATACATTTCTGAAGAGTCACATGATTATTCAAATTCCAGGTTGAAACCCTTGATAGCTCTGATCACCACCTTAAGAGCAGCAAGCTCTTTTACAATGGCCTCATTCACTAGATGATAATAGTCAATACGAGACTTTTGTGAGTTCATGGTTGCACATCCTGACTTGAGGTGTGCAATGGGAAGCTGCCATACCTGTGACTCAATATAATTACTTCCTTTCTTCTGCAGTTCTGGAGCAGATTACTTCAAATAGGTTTTTTTGATGGGCACTGAAGGGTATTTATCCATTAAATTCAAAACATGGATAAATTTGACAGCATCAAGTTGCCTACCCTTGCTGTTCAAGTACCCAACGAGATCAGCCATGAACAAAAATGCTTGTAGGTGTCATGATTCCACCCTAAACTGAAGCAGGAGGAGATAAAACCATCTATATTGGCAAACATGAAATTCGCAACTGATAAGTTAGAGCAAGCACCTGCGTGTCTGCTCTTGAACAACAAACCCTTTAATCCTTTAATCATAAGGCAAAGGGGAGGATGGGGAGGACGAAGTACAGCAAGTAATTAACAAGCAAAGTCAGGCCTCCAAATTGCAGAATGACAGCATAGCTAAAAACTCCAACCAGTCCCAAAAGATCGCATTTTTATAATAGAACCAAAAAGCAAAAAATGTGGGTTGGCCAATGAAAATGGGCTTGATTGGCATTTGAGTGTTGGACTGATGGTTACAACACTGTCAGAATGATACCAGCATTCTTTGACTACAGGTGAAGCAAAAAAGTCCATGCAAAAAACAGATGAAAAAGATGCAAAAAATTTTTAAAAAAATGAACATATAATATAGTCTCAACTGTCTGATGTCACAGGTGAAAATCTAAGAAGAGGTTTGGACAAAATTATAACTTGAAATAATTCATTTAATCAGGACAAATGTGGTAAACTTGCTCTTGGTCAAATTGCTTTTGAATGACAAGTAACTCCTTCGGATGCCATAAAACACCTAGGCGCAATAATCACATGCCTCAGAATGGAAGAATAACATCATGGCTACAAATGCCAATCAGTCCCGAAAGAAGGTATTTTCAAATCAAGTATCTTCATAGGCAAAAAGACTAAAAATAAATAAATACAAGAAAATAGAAACATAAAGTTTCAATAGGACAAAATACAACAGAATATATCATACAAAGCGCATATGCCTCTCAATTGCAGAACTCCAGCATGGATAAAGCACCAATCAGTCCAGAAAGATCGCATATTGGCATAGGTATCTTCCATGGCCAACCCAAAATAATAATAATAGTAATAATAATGATGATGATGATGATAAGATAAGAATTAATATCAAACGAAAGAAAAGAATATGACCAGAAAAAAGTACTTATAAATGTAGCAGGAAAACACAAGACTAGAAGTCCATGTAAAATACAGATGAAAAAGATGCAAAAAAAAAAAACTTAAAAAAAAAAAAATACAATCTCAACTGTGAAAATCCCAGAAGAGGTTCAAACAAAATTATAACTTGAAATTATTCATTTAATCAGGATAAATGTAGTAAACTTGCTCTTGGTAAAATTGCTTTTGAATGACAGGTAACTCCTTTGGATGCCATAAAGAGCCTAGGTACAGAAAACCGATATGCCTCAGAATTGCAGAATAACATCATGGCTACAAATGCCAATCAGTCCCGAAAGATGGTATTTTCAAATCAAATATCTTCATAGGCAAAATGACTAAAAATAAATGAATACAACAAAATAGAAACATAAGGTTTCAATAGGACAAAATACAATCAACAGAATATATGATACAAAGCACATATGTCTCTCAATTGCAAAACTCCAGCATGGATAAAGCACCAATCAGTCCAGAAAGATGGCATATTAGCATAGGTATCTTCCATGGGCAACCCACCATTAATAATGATAATAATGATGATGATGATCAAACAAAACAAAAGAATTTGACCAGAAAAAAGTACTTATAAACGTAGAAGGAAAACACAAGACTAAAAGTCCACATAAAAAACAGATGAAAATGATGCAAAAAAAACTCTTTTAAAAAAAAATATATAGATAATCTCAACTGTGAAAATCCAAGAAAAGGTTCAAACAAAATTATAACTTGAAATTATTCATTTGATCAGGATAAATGTAGTAGACTTGCTCTTTGTAAATTACTCTTGAATGAAAAGCAACTCCTTGGGACGCCGTAAAGGGCCTAGGCACAGAAAAAAAACATATGCCTCTGAATTGCAAAATAACATCATGGCTACAAGGACCAATCAGTCCCGAAAGATGGTATTTTCGAATCAAGTATCTTTTTTCATAGGCAAAAAGATTAAAAGGTAGATGAATATAGGAACATAAAAATACAAGGTTTCAATAGGACCAAATGTGATAAACAGAACATATGATAGAAAATACTTAGGACAGTCGTAACAGAATAAGCATAAAATACTTATGCCAGTCAAAACAGAATAAGCATAACGACAACAATAGAAATACCAATAAAAATAAGAATAAGAATACAAATAATTATAACAAGAACAATAAAAAGAAAAAGCAGACAGACAAAAATTAATATCAAAAAAAAAAAGAAAAGATTTTGATCAGAAAAGTGTACCTTCTAAATGTAGCAGGAAAACACAAGACTGAAAGATGTTAATAAAATACGCCTCAGAATTGCAGAATATCATCCTGGTAACATTCACCAATCAGTCCCGAAAGATGGTATGCTGATATAAGCTATCATCACCGGCAACAGATTACAAAAGAAAAGAAAAAGATTTATAAGATTGTTAACAAAAATGCTAAAAATAAAAGCATAAACACCAAAATAATGACAATCAAATATTATTTCTCGTTCGCTTTAATTGTATTCAGATACTACAGGAGGCAGAAATCTCCTATAAACTGCAACAGTACTCCTTATTAAAAAGTGGGTTCTAAAAAAAATTTAGAAATATTACAAAATAAAAAACAATATTAAAGTACTCAAGTGTACCTACAGATCCAAGGTGATCTCTAGGTGCTAAAATTTTTGAAATAACAAAAAAATCGATCGTTAAATAAGCAAGTTACCTACTTGTTAGTGCATAGAATTTAACTGTTACCAGTTGCATGGAAATATATGAAATGACAACAAAGTGGACTTACAACATAAAGCAAACCGGACAATGTAGCGTGAGAAATTAATATACTTGAGTTTTTTTCTAAAAAAGACCATTGGAAAGATGCTCATAATAAAACTAAAATACCAACAAATTGATGCATAAAAAGCGATGACACATGTCAATATCTTTCTTCCATGTTCGTCATTTCAAAGCAAAGATCACGGGGGGGGGGCAGGATAAGCAAAGATCTCAAGAAGTTACGATGGAGGCGAAGTGGTCCTCAAGGTCTCTCCGTTGGAGACTAAACGGGACGAGGGCTTGAAGGGCTTCGAAAGCCTTCGGAAGGCCTTTTTTATTTGGTTTTGGTACCAAGGTCCCCATTCTTCGAGGGGATGATTTCGGTGGCCGTCGTAATATCCGCCGTGACGATGTCAGCGGCGAGAGAGAAACCGTAACCCTAACGAACGAAAGAGAAACCCTAAGCCTGACCCTAACACCGAGCCGACTGCGGGAACGAAACCCTAACCCTAGAAATGAGTCCGCTCGAAACGGGGGACGGGCTGAGGGATTGAGGCGAGATGACGACGGCTACTTATAAGAGGGAGAGATTTGTTTTTACCGTTGGATTTCATCGTACGATTCCAGAGTTTTCGACGAAATGGCTGGGAATGGGATCGGCTGAGTCGGGCCGGGCGATGGCCCACCCGAGCCTAGAACCTTATCGGGCCGGCCCGATTTTAGCTGTTTGGGCCAAGAACTGGGCCAACCTGATGTGGCATGATTAGGATTAAACATCCATTAGTGAGATAAAGCTTGGGAAAATTGCATTTTTAACTATAACCAACTTTTGTATTTTTTATTTTTTTTGTAAGGAAGCATCTTCATTCCATATTAGATACAGCACTATTTACATAGTACATCAGCAAACTTGTTACACCAAGACAATGGATGATAACCATATTTACAGCATAAAGACTGGAAGATAAAAAGGAGATACATCTTATAGTTTCTAACACAAAACGAAAACAGAGGGGCTACTATTGAATGACAGAAGATTGACCGTTGAACCCCAATTCAGAGCAGCTGTTGTTGGTAGAGAAAATGCTCCGAAATTGCTGAAGATATAATGAATTACAAGGATGCATATAGAGACTTGTGAGACTGTAGCAGTGATAAATCCATATCAGTTGAACAAAGTCTTGAGCTACCCGCACTACATTAGCTGGATCAGCTACTTGAATGTGCACATAAGATAGAAAAAATGGTGTAAAAAAAATACACTCACATAGTATAGTATATTGAATGTGCCGCCATAACATTGATACACAAACTGAAACTGGCACCGGTGCAGATGAAGCATAGAAAGAATTAAATCCTCCAGACTTGTGTTTGTACCAAACAACCATTGCCATACAATCCCCCACATGATTGGATCAACATGCCATTTGGTGCAGAAGCATTCCTATGTTGCTTGTAATATTTCTATTACAAGCAACATAAATAGAAATATTCAGAGTTGTGCTCCATTACCAGATCTTTGATGCTGATTGGCCCCCTGTTAAACAATGTATATCCCATTAAGTGAAGCTTAAAGAGTACGTGAAGTATCGGCAGGACACTGTCATATAGGTTAGAGATTGTAGAACAAGCAATCAGCATATTAGACAGTTTGCTAAGCAGAAATAACATAGAAATAGATAGAAAATTGTGCAGAACACCGCTAAAAGGCTGAACTACAAATTTCTCCTTGACCATGTGACACCAAAGATTAGGCACACCGTGAACCTGTGTACAGGTAACAAGCTCACCAGAATATCTGTAGATGAACTCACAATAATAGATAACAGAGAAATAAGCGATAATCATAAGCATTAGAAACCATGAAAATACTCCACTCCCCAGCAATCGGCTTGTAAGATATCATAGAGTCGTGATGGCAGCTGAGCATAAGGATATATAACAAAATCTCCATTCATAGCAATCCCTGCCACATAGTCTGCAACCCAGTTACCTTCCTGAGGTATGTGAGAAACAATGCAATTCGGAGAATCATTTAACCAATATTGAAGTTCGCTTAAAAGAGGAGATTGGTTTGACTGCCTACCATTCACAGCTTTTAACCAATTAACAACGGTGATTGAATCATCTTGTAAGTGTATATTTTGCCCTTGAATTTCTGAATGGGCAACATAAACTCCAAGCCATGCTACAGTTAATTCAGCATAAGGGATAGTAGAATGGGGTAATAACTTGCCACCCGCTCTAAGAAGAAAACCATGAGTCCCTAATGACAAAGCCAGCAACCACTTTTGAATCATCAACCGAGGCATCAAAGTTAATCAAGATAACTCCAGTGGGAGGGGGTTGCCAAGAAACCATAATGTGATTACTAGTTGAGAGGAAAAAAGAATGACCACCCCAATACCAAAACGGGGTTTTAGGGGAACTGATTTGAGACAATAACAAAGCATCAATTACAACTTTCCTAATCAAGTGTTGAGCCTATTGGAATAAATGCTCATTACAAGCCAGCCAAATTTGATATGTCAGATAGGCACACTGAGCTTTCCCTACACTCTCGTTCTGACTTGCATTCAAAAACTGTACTAACGCCGGCAAAGAAGAAGGAACAAAACTCAGTTTGCCAGTATGTTGCAATAACATCCAGTATTGTGTACCATAAGGACAAGAAATTATAACATGTTGAGCATCTTCTGGTACATTATGACAAAGGTCACAAAAGATCCTATGTTGAGGCAAAATCCTCCTCTGACAAAGCATTTGCTTGCAAGGCAGGCCATCCCACCACAAACGCCACCAAAGAAAACATGACCCTTTTTGGAACTTTGAGTTTCCAAATCCATGAATAATTAGTAGAAGTGTTTGGAGTCTCTCTAGGATGCAAAAAAGAATACATATTAGATAAAGACATCTCATGATGCCCATAAGACCGCCAACATAGCTGATCAGCCCAGTTCCCACTTGGCAAAGGAATACAAGTGATTTTGATCATCATTTCAGCTGAAAAAAGATTAGATAATTTAGGAACATCCCACTTTCGATCCTAGGTAATGAAATTTTTAACAGCCAAGGGCCCATCAAGGCTTTCAACATTGATCATAATTGGCCGCTGATTGATAGAAATCGAAGATAACCAAGGGTTGTCAAGAACATCAAGAGCTTCTCCAGTCCAAAGGAAATTTGACTGCACCTGAAAGCCAAATTTACAGATTTTAGACCATATATTTGAACAGTTATGGGGCTTGTGATATTCATCCCAGCAACCTTTGAACTTATATTTCCGCTGAACAGTTCTGGCACATAAGGAGTCCGGATTTAGAATGATCCGAACAGCAAGTTTAGATAGACGAGCTTTCCTCCTAGTTATTAAGTCCACTATGCCCAGTCCACCTTGAGATTTAGGCAAGGTAATAATCAACCAAGAAATACGATGCAATGCAGATTTTCCTTGATCATGGCCCCACAAAAAAGCTCTAAATTCTTTTTCCAACTTGTTTAAAACAATTAAAGGCACTGGAACAGTAGAAGGAGAGTAAAGAGAGATTGATGCCAACGTGGATTGTAGGAGGATTGCTCTACCAGCTAATGCCAGAGCCTTCCATCTCCATGTAGCAATCCGAATGAGCACCTTTTCCTCAATGAAGTTAAAATTTGATGCATGCAACTTACCTCCTGAGATTGGCACTCCAAGATACTTCCAACCACCTCTTTTTTTCATTCGTATGCAACAAAGACCTAATCTGTCTTTTCACCGCAATTAAAATTTTTGGGCTAAAAATGACATGAGACTTGTGAAAGTTGATAGATTGCCTTGATAAAGAACAATAAGCATGTATGATAGAAAGTAAAGAGATAATATCTTTGATAGTAGCCCTACAAATGAGTTAGCAATCGTCTACAAAGAACTCATGAGATATAGAAGTGCTTGTTGGATTAGGGTGATAAACATGAAGAAGTTGCTGTTGTACTATAAAATTCAAGAAATGAGAGAACACATCTAAAGGATAAACAAGTATAGAGACAAAGGGCACCCTTGACAAAGGCCTCTTATCAGCAAAAATCAGGGGGTGAGAGAGCCATTAATAAGCAAAGCAAAAGAAGACTGCATAACACATTCTTAAATATAGGATATAAATTTGCTATGAAAACAAAATTGCTGCAGCACTGTAAAAAAAAAATTCCACGAGACCTGATTATAAGTCTTCTCCATGTCTAATTTAATCATCATCAAGCTTCGTGTAGAAGAGGCCTTTGCAACACAATGCATAAGCTCCTGACCAGAAAGAATTTGGTCCACAATAGATCTTCTCGATATAAAAGCATCTTGTTCTTGAGAAATAATAGATGACAAAATTGGTTTAAGCTGATGAACAAAGATTTTGGCAATAAGTTTATAGATAGTATTATAAAGACTTATAGGTCGATAATCATTGATGTGCTCTGAATTACTATCTTTAGGGATCAAAGTTATGTAAAAATTTGCTTAACTTCAGAGGATAAGGTAGTTGTATCAAAAAAGTGATGTATAGCTTGGAGAGTATCTTTTTCAACTATATGCCAATAATATTTAAAAAAGAAAGCCTGAAACCCATCCGGCCCAAGAGCCTTATTAGAGTCCATACTATGAAGAGCATAATAGACCTCCTCCTCCATCACCTATCTAGTAAGATCTTGATTTTGAGTATGTATCATAGCAGACTACACTACCTGCAAGGCCATTTGCTAGTCAAGTGATTAAGCTAACCAGCGTGACTGAAAAGATTCAAAAAAATATTTGGCAAACTATATTTCGATCATCAATAATGTCTTCCTGAGATGAATGAAGATGTAAGATTTTATTTTGTCTTCTTCTAAAAATTGTAGATCTGTAGAAGAATCTACTATTAGAATCCTGCTCCTATAACCAAAATATTCTAAGTTTTTTGTACCAAAATATTTTTTGCCAGCAAAGATTCTTATTATACTCCTTCAATAGGGCAGAAAAATGTTGATGTTGGGTATCAGTGAGGCCACCTTGTTAGACTTCCAAATTTTGCAAACAGAAAATATGGTCACTAAGCATAACTCCCCTCCAAAATAGATTTTCTGTCCTGCACTTTCATTTTTATAGGGCACATTTCATATTAGATAGGAGTAGCTACAATTTTCAATCAGGGGCACAATTTTCATCACAAATCCAAGTATGCCTGATAGTTTCAAGAATACCTTCACAAGTAAGCTAGAATTTTTCAAATCTAAAAGGGGGCTGATGCGGGACAATCATAAAAAAGAAAATCAATCCTAATAATCAAGCTCTCTTCTGTCCATCAACAACAAATCACGTCCGGCCAGGGGCTCATTATTCCTAGGACAGACAGTATAGTTGCCTATACTCTGCTCAGGAGGCGTAATTGATTGATATGAGACTAAAGCGAGATCAATCTAAATGATACAGACGAATGCCATTCGAGAGATCAGTAAACAATTAGTAATATAAAATTTCATAAACAGATAGCAGAAATTAAACATGCTTACGAGTAAATGCAAAAAAAGAAATAAGAATGGAACGAGAGAAAATAAAACATTAAACACGTGAGAAAATCCAAGAAGATGATAAGAATCCGGATCGTGGTAGTTAAGAAACTACTCTGATTAGGGCTCTTAATTTTTTAACCAAACAGATCCATCGATAAAGAACTAGGTCTTTACCAACATCGGATTAAAAAAAAAAATCAAAGATCAACTGTTAAGGGACGAAGGTCCTTGATAGCATATGATCTGTGGAATAAGAAATCACTCCTTCTCTCAGCACGACAGATGAAAATTCTGGAAGAGATAAATCTTCTCTTGATGGAATAGGCTTGCGTGGGTAGATTGTGGAGTCGATCAGAGTCGCAGGAACACTGAATCTTAAGTAGAAGGAATAGGATAGAAAGTGGGCCTCACACCCTCCCCTTGTGGGATGATTTTGGGTCCCACACCCTCTCTCTCTCGGAGCGATTGACACAAGTATTTATGGAGTTTGTAAAATCATTCATTCTTTTCTTTCATGAAAGATACAAGGATTTATATAGGACTCTAAGGGTCCTATTTGTTTAGGAATCTCTTATCTTTACAAGGAAGAAATCAACCCTCCACAAAAAAGTAAAGCATTCTAATCTACCATAGGAAAGAAATCAGCCTTCAACAAAATAAGTAAGTAGCCAAGAACTCTTAAGGAATTCTAAGGAAGAAATGAAACTCCATGTGGGTGCTTGATGCTTGACACAACTTGGCATGAGCACGGCACATGCTGGCATGCATATTTCTTCTCTTAGCATGTGGAGAGTGGTGGCTCCAAAGGTGACGTGGACAAATCCAAGTATGGCTTTATGGACCCAAAGCCAAATGCATTAAAATTTATTGACTGAAAATAAATAACTAAAGTAGAATCAATTTAATGAGGCTTCTTCGATCCAAATCAAACTTAAATTATGTTGTCGATTTTTGATGGCTCTGGTGTCCGCACCAATTCTCCCGGGGTGGAAAAAACTCGATCCTGTCGAGTGTGGATCGATTCCGCTCTGGTGACGCTCAAGTAGATCGGGATCAATATGTTGCAGCTCTTCTCGAGTGATCCAGATATCTTCAGACTCCGGTCGACCTCGCCATCTGACCAGATACTACTGATAGCTTCGACTCCGGGTGGAAAAGATCTACTCATCCAAAATTCTCTCAATCTGATCGTGTTTTGCTGACATTTTGGCTGGTGGACACTCAGGGATAGGTTCGCTCTCAAAGGTTGGTTCAGGCTCAAATGGCTCACTAAGTATCCGAGTTGGTTTTTTATAGGCAACAAGATCTGTAATGTTAAAAGTAGAGCTAATTCCAAAATCAGAAGGTAGGTCCACAACATACACATTTGATCCGATTTTCTTTATGATCTTAAACGGACCTGCTCCTCGGGTATGTAACTTCTTCACGATTCCGGAGGAAAACCGTTCAGGCCTCAATCGAACCATTACATAGTCTCCCTCTGCAAACTCTTGAACACGTCGATGAGAATCTGCATTCTGTTTATAAACTTTATTACTCATACTAATTTTTTTACTGATCTCTTTATGCAGACTCTTGACATGCTGTGCAAATGACTCTGCAGATTCAGAAATCCTAGCATGCATGGGTAGTGGGATGAGGTCTATTGATTTTCTAGGTTGATATCCATGAACTACTTCAAAAGGACTCATGCCAATGGACCTATTAACAGAGTTATTATATGCAAATTCGGCTCGGGGCAGCAAAAGATCCCAGTTACCCATATGTTCTCCAATCAAGCAACACAAAAGATTTTCAAGACTCCTATTAACCACTTCGGTCTGACCGTCTGTTTGCGGATGATAGGCAGAAAAAAATTTTAGTTTTGTACCTAAAAGATGCCATAGGATTTTCCAAAAGTAGCTCATAAATCTAACATCTCTATCAAAAACAACGATTTTAGGCAATCCATATAGTCTAACAATCTCATCAAAGTATATCCTTACAACTTTCGACGCATCAGACGTTTGGCAACAGGATAAGAAATGGGCCATTTTTGAAAATCTATCTACAACCACTAGAATAGAATCATGCTTCCTAGCTGTCCTAGGTAATCCCAAAACAAAATCTATACTAACATCTTGCCAAGGACAGTTTGGTATAGGTAAGGGTGTATATAAGCCGGTGTTTTGTTTTCTCTGCTTGGCCACGGCACATATTCTACATTGGGTAACAATTCGGGCGATATCTCTTTTCAAGCTTGGCCAAAAGAACTGGGCTTCTACCAACTCTATAGTTTTATTCCTACCAAAGTGTCCAGCTAATCCTCCAGCATGTAATTTTCAAATTAAAAAATCTCTTAAAGATGTAAGGGGGATACACAGCCTAGTTTCTCTAAATAGGTAACCATCCTGAAGGGTATATTCACTACGTTCTCTAGATGGCCCCTTACGTAAAGCGGTAAGTATGTCACCAAAATCTGGACACTCCTCATAATTTTCTTTAACCTTATCAAAATCAACAACTTCTATACTAACGATGGACAGCAAAGTATGACGATGACTCAGAGCATCAGCAGCACGATTCTCTACACCTGCATGGTGTTTCAAAACAAAAATATAGGCTTGCAAAAACTCGATCCACCTACCGTATCTATGATTCAATTTCTTTTGAGAAT
Organism: Elaeis guineensis; assembly: GCF_000442705.2. NCBI lineage: Eukaryota > Viridiplantae > Streptophyta > Magnoliopsida > Arecales > Arecaceae > Elaeis > Elaeis guineensis. Next base: position 46,344,936 of record NC_026005.2, read on the forward strand.
TCAGGAATCTAAGGGCCTCATGGTCAGAGTACAAAACAAATTTTTGCGGTAGTAGGTAATGCCTCCAATATCTTAAAGGTTGAATTACCACATAAAACTCCTTATCATAGGTAGAATACTTGAGTTTAGAATCGTTAAGTTTCTCACTAAAGTATGCTACCGGATGACCTTCTTGACTAAGGACACCACCAATCCCAACTCCTGACGCATCGCACGCTACTTCAAAAATCTTAGAAAAATCAGGGAGACGTAAGATTGGGGCATGAGTCATCTTGTCCTTAATGTCTAGAAAGGCTCTATTGGCTGTCCTAGTCCATTCAAAATTTTTCTTTCTAATGCAGTCAGTGATGGGAGCGACTATAGTGCTAAACCCTTTTATGAACCTACGATAAAAGGTTGCTAATCCATGAAAACTCTGCACGTCATGCATACTCTTGGGTACTGGCCACTCAACTATTGCTCTAATCTTTTCAGGATCAGCAGATACACCATTGGGGGTAACAACAAAACCTAAAAAGATGATATGGTCTGTCATAAAAGCGCACTTCTTAGGATTAGTATACAAGCTTTCTGTTTTAAGAACTTGACACACTCTTTGGAGGTGATCTAAATGGTCTTCCCTAGTTCGACTATAGATTAAAATGTCATCAAAATATACGACTACAAATACTCCTATAAATGGTCGTAGTACTTGGGTCATCAACCTCATGAAGGTACTAGGGGCATTAGATAATCCAAATGGCATCACCATCCACTCATATAAATCATTTTTTGTCTTGAAAGTAGTTTTCCACTCATCTCCCGATCTAATCCTTACTTGATGGTAACCACTCTTAAGATCGATCTTAGAAAAGATAGTAGATCCGGCCATCATATCTAACATGTCATCTAACCTAGGGATAGGAAAGCGGTACTTAATGGTGATCTTATTAATGGCACGGCTATCTATGCACATCCTCCATGTACCATCCTTCTTTAGAGTCAGTAGTGCAGGAACCGTGCAAGGACTCAAACTCTCCCTCACAAATCTTTTTTTTATCAGCTCTCCAACTTGTCTTTGTAGCTCGGCATGCTCATTAGGGTTCAACCTATAGTGGGGCAAGTTGGGTATTGTAGATCCAGAAACTAAATCAATGGCATGTTGAATGTTTCTCATAGGCGGTAAGTAATCTGGAAGATTCTCAGGAAAGACATCATGAAACTTAGTAAGAAGGCTAGCTACTTCCTTAGGATAATCCATCTTAGAATCCTCACGAACTTCTCTAGCAACAAGCATCCAAACTGGTGATCCTTCACTCATGATCGTCTCTAATTCTTTAGCACCTATCAGATTGAGGCTTTTCTTCTTAAGATTTTCTTTTGATCCATCGTCTATCTTTCTATTAGTAGCCTTAGGTGGGGAAGGATTAATCGTGATCTTCTTACCCTGATGAGTAAAGCTACAGGAGTTGGTACGGCCATAAATTGTAACATCATTGTCGAATAGCCAAGGCCGACCTAATATGATACTTCCGACTTCCATGGGTAAGACATCACACCACACATGATCCTGATAGAAATGAAGCTGGATGGGCACACGGCATCTAAATTTGATGGGAATAGAGGAGGAATCAATCCAAGACACATGGTATGGACTGGGATGATCTACAGGAGTTAATCCTAATCGCTTAACCGTGTCAGTGGAGATGGTATTGATACAGCTACCGCTATCAATGATCACCTTATAAATTTTATCGTCAAATTTTATGAAGGTATGGAAAATAGAGGTCCTACGCCAGTCTTCACTTTCCTTAGTTTGGGCTAGGACATACCTAACGACTCCAAGCCTAAGGTCTGACTCAGGTGTGGCATAACCTAGGATGTCCTCAGTACTCTCAAATTGCTTGGCTAAATCTGGATCAGCTTCATAAACTTCCTCCTCAATATTTCTTAGAGTTTCTTCTTCTAATTCTTCTACGAATAATGATCGGTTGGGGCATTGTGCAGCAAAGTGACCGTAACCATGGTACTTGAAGCAATGAGATCGAGAACTACTTCCTTTTGATAACTCTCCTATAGCTTCTTTTCCTTTATCTTCTTTTCTCCCAATAGGATTTGTAAGTGGAGATCCGTTACTAGGAGTTTGATTAATATTAGGTCTCGATCCAGAAGGGGTTACTCGGTTGGGTTCAGGACGACGGAGAGTCGAATATCTAGAAAATCTTTCAAAATCTAAGGCAAGTTGATAAGCTTGTTCCAACGTGGTTACCTCTCGCAGAAAGAGCTCACGCTGAATATCCTCTCGTAATCCAGCTCTAAATCTAGATAAGGTAACAACTCTATCTTCGGTTACTCCACATCTCATAAGGTATTCATCAAATCTCGTGATATACTCGGTGACTGATCTATTCCCTTGAGTAAGCCTCTGTCATTGATCTAAAAGTCTTTGTTGGTAAGAGGTGGGGAGGTACTTCTCTCTGAGTTTTTCTTTCATCTCATCCCAGGTTTCTATCGGATCTTGTCTTCTCTGATTGAGAAGACGCTCAACACTTTCCCAATAAAGTCGGGCTTGCCTCACCAATTTCATCCTAGCAAACCTAACTCTCCTTGCTTCAGACATTTTGTACCATCCAAAATAGTGGTCCATACCTGATTCCCAATCTAGGTACTCTCTCGGATCTAGACAACCATCAAAACTTGGAGCTTCGACTTTCACATTCCTAAGAATACGCTCATCTTGATCGAACTGGTTATGGTGCGGGCGTGCCCCTATAGGTCGATCAAGTTCTAGATTCCTACCTCTTTGTCCTATAGGTAGTCGGGGAGACTCAGGTTCAGATTGTTTCTGTCTAGCTTCTTCTAATACCACTATTCTCTCATCCATGGCTTTCATAAAATTTTTCATGTCATCAAACTTTTCAGTCAGAGCATTAATGATGGCTGCTATATTGGGATCCATATTGGTATTGGGTGGGGAAGTAGGATGTTGGTATCAGGTACCTGATCTAGTGGTCATGCAACTCTAAGATGCAGAAATAAGGTACAATAAAAATTAAAATGCTTGAAAGTAAAGTACGAAATTTAGAGTGCGAAAATTTAACTTGCGAAAAATTAAATTGCTGAATTTAAACTAAAGCCCTAATCAACCTGCTCTGATACCAAATTGATGCGGGACAATCCTAAAAAAGAAAATCAATCCTAATAATCAAGTTCTCTTCTGTCCATCAACAACAAATCACGTCCGACCAGGGGCTCATTATTCTCAGGACAGACAGTATAGTTGCCTATACTCTGCTCAAGAGGCGTGATTGATTGATACGAGACTAAAGTGAGATCAATCTAAATGATACAGACGAATGCCATTCGAGAGATCAGTAAATAATTAGTAATAGAAAATTTCATAAACAGATAGCAGAAATTAAACATGCTCACGAGTAAATGCAAAAAAAAAAATAAGAATGGAACGAGAGAAAATAAAACATTAAACCCGTGAGAAAATCCAAGAAGATGATAAGAATCCGGATCGTGGTAGTTAAGAAACTACTCTGATTAGGGCTCTTAATCTTTTAACCAAACAGATCCATCGATAAAGAACTAGGTCTTTACCAACATCGGATTAAAAAAAAAAATCAAAGATCAACTGTTAAGGGACGAAGGTCCTTGACAGCATATGATCTGTAGAATAAGAAATCACTCCTTCTCTCAGCACGACAGATAAAAATTCTGGAAGAGACAGATCTTCTCTTGACGGAATAGGCTTGCATGGGTAGATGGTGGAGTCGATCAGAGTCGCAGGAATACTGAATCTTAAGTAGAAGGAATAGGATAGAAAGTGGGCCTCACACCCTCTCCTTGTGGGGTGATTTTGGGTCTCACACCCTCTCCCTCTCGGAGCGATTGACACAAGTATTTGTGAAGTTTGTAAAATCATTCATTCTTTTCTTTCATAAAAGATACAAAGATTTATATAGGACTCTAAGGGTCCTATTTGTTTAGGAATCTCTTATCTTTACAAGGAAGAAATCAACCCTCCACAAAAAAGTAAAGCATTATAATCTATCATAGGAAAGAAATCAGCCTTCAACAAAATAAGTAAGTAGTCAAGAACTCTTAAAGAATTCTAAGGAAGAAATGAAACTCCATGTGGGTGCTTGATGCTTGACACAACTTGGCATGAGCACGATACATGCTGGCATGCATATTTCTTCTCTTGGCATGTGGAGAGTGGTGGCTCCAAAGGTGACGTGGACAAATCCAAGTATGGCCCTATGGACCCAAAGCCAAATGCATTAAAATTTATTGATTGAAAATAAATAACTGAAGTAGAATCAATTTAATGAGGCTTCTTCGATCCAAATCAAACTTAAATTATGTTGTCGATTTTTGATGGCTCTGGTGTCCGCACCAGGGGCTTAATGATATGATTCATATGATATAAAGATAATAAGATGGGACAATGATCCAAACCAAATTGAGTCAAGTGATGGATAATTGAATCAAAGAAGGTATCTAACCAAGTATCATTAGCCAAAGATCGATCCAATCTTTTCCAAACCCTTGCAAAACTTTGATGATTATTACACCAAGTATACCTCAGTTCATGAAAGCCTAGATTATTGAAGGAAGGAGTAGAACTCATGCACTAGTCTATTAGGTTTGAAATGCTTTCTGCTAACTTTTTCATAAGAGCATAAAATGCAATTAAAATCCCCTACAAAAATAGTAGGTAGTCCTAGAGATAAAGTTGAATAAAGATTCTCCCATAACTTTTTATGCTCCATCATAAATGTGTTCGCATAAACAACTCCGAGCAGCTAGGTAGCCCTTAATTCTAGGGTCACAATATCGAAGGCAACTTGATGATTATGGTATAAAAAGGTAATAGAACCAATGTTCTTGAACCATGCGACTACAATAACCCCTAATAATCCCATTGAGGGAATCATATAAACCTCCCATTTTGGCCCCATTATTCTTTTGATCCTCCCCAAAACATTAGAAGCTAACACAGTCTCAAGAAAATAAACAATAGAGGGATGATATTGGTGAATAAGATTTTTAGCATAATTTACAAAGGAGGGCTTTGCCATCCCCTGTCAATTCTATTTTAGGACCTTTATTGCATAGAATGAGAAGGTAGTCCCCCCATCCTCCCTACTGGTCAGTCTAATTCCATCAGGTGGATTAGGTGAATCACTAGTCTCTGACATCCCAACAGGAGTGATAGAGTCACTCAACTAACTAGCTTTAGGATCAAGCTTAGTCTTTAGTTTGGCAACTTAAGTCATATGAGAAGTAGGAATAGTAGCATGCTTATCATGAGGAGACTCCTTCTCACCTACTGACAATTGGTTGACCTCAGAAGCTTCCACTAGCTCATTAATAGACTACCACATCATCTTTTAAATTTGCTCTAAGCTATCTTTATGTCTTGAATGAATGCCTACAATACTTATCTTTGGTTTGTCCAATGACTTTATCTCTATATTTTCTATGATGAGCTTCTATTGCAGGGGAGGCTCTGAGCCCAGTGATGAGGCATTTTTCTAAGGCTTTGGAGAAGACCTCTTTCGCTTTTCTTTTGAAGTTGGCATAAGTGGCACAATGGAGATCTCCATATTCTGAGTGTCCAGCTGTTGTTCAGGAGGATTAGTAGACAAAGGATCAAACCATGTTCTAGATTGAACCAAAGAGGAATCCTGCACACCTTGTTCCTTTGAAGGAGATGGCTTCTTGGAGACCTTTTTTGGTATAGTCCATCTAGTTTGCTGCTACTTATTTACTAACAAAGATGTCTATGATAATTGATGCTCCATCGAATTTACAAAAATTTGTACTCTTATAGCATGAATCCATGGCCCATACAAGGGTTTAGCTTCTATCATGGTAGCATTGGAATATTGATAAAGAGTAGCAAGTCTACCACAAGTATAACACAACTCCAGAAGCTCCTCGTAGGCGAACTATTGCCAAATAGTTGTGTCATCAAGTTTCACCTTGGCACCAAGGCACATTGGTTTGATAATATCTATCGTCACAACCATTCTAGCAAACCCCATCCTAGATGTAGCTGCAGCAGTCCTTTCATCCGCAAACAAGGAAGTGCCAACAATCGAGACAAGCTTTAAAATTTTCGATGTCTCCCACAATTCTAAAGGTAGATCTGGGAGACAAACCCACATTTTTGCAAATCAAATAGTATCCTTGCCTAGCCAGAAATTGGGTTTCTAACTCTCAAGGGCAAGAATCTATCCTGTCGAGACCAAAGGTCATTGTCCAGAGCACGGTTCTTCACCATCTCTGTCAGGAACTTGAAGATTAAGAAGCTCTCAGACAATAGCAAGACATGAAATTATCTTCTACATTTCATCTTGTTTTCATTTGTTTTTGAACAAGTTCAAGTGGTAGCCCATGACCAAGAAATTCTCCTATGAGCGCATTTTTTCAATGCTATGTAGACTAATGGAGCTCTTCAATAGAAAAGACAATCAGTTGATTGAACCTAAGCTTCCAAAGCTTCAACCTCTGCATCAGTCACCTTGGATGTTTCCCATCAGAATTTGCAGACTCTTTAGACAACCTAAGACCATGAAGTCTCAGCTGCCATTCCCCTTGAGCCACTACATTAAGCAGCCCTCTTTGGCGATGACAAAGAGCTTGGAGTGACAAAAATCCTTTGAGGAGCCTATAGAGTTGGCATCCCTATCAAAGATAGGTAATAAAAGTCTATTCTAGCCTCTTTCTCTCCCTGATCCATGCTTGAAGTGACGAAACTCCTTCGAAAAGACTCTAAGGTTGGCGTCCTTATCGAAGTTGGACAATAATAGTCAGTTTCGATCTCTTCTCCAACACGACCTGGTGCTTTAGAAGCTTCAGAACCATCGCTCCCTTGAGACATTATTGAAGATGACACATTCGCCTCCTTTGTAGGTTGTCCTGACCTTGGAGAGGCCTCTGGTGAAGAAGCCCTCACCGTCGGCTGCCAATTGAGACTAGAATCAACTGATTTACTCCCCTCTGAAAAGTCACCTAAATCCCTCACCTTACCCTTATCGAACATTGCTCAATCTTTAGTCCACCAACTTTTGTATATGGAAAAAAATTATAATCAACTTTGGTTAAGTTACCTATCTTCTAAACCAAATGAAAAAAACTAACACTTCATAGTGCATCTCTTAAATGATATATAAAGGAAACACATTATCAAAATAAGCATCAACTGCATCTTGTTGCCATAAGACTCCAGTTGAAATTGATGTGGCCAAGGACAGACCCTGATCCGGGAACTAGGATGCCAAAAGAAACCACAAGAGAAGTCCACTCATGTCAGGAGTTCTCCGATGGGAGATCTCTGATGCTTAAGTTAGTCGGAGCTTAAAAATAGTATAAGAGAGAAAGAAAAAGGGAGATGGACAAGAGCGTAAGGGCATTCTCTTTTTGAAGTTCAGCTTACCTCAAGGATCTCCTTGTTACCTCTTTATATAGAGGTAGAGTTATAGATCATTATATCTGAACCTAATAGGCCGTTAGGCTAGGCCACGATCCATCAAGCCATTAGGATAGGGAATCTACACACTAACCTACAAATCAGGGTTGTTAATCATGGGTAGTGCCCACATTCTGAGAGTTTGTTAGAAGATTCTAATTGGTCATCCACGTAGCTGAATAGACTAGTAGCTTGAAATCAACACACAATCATGGTCTTGTCTGTTGGTGCTAGTCATGGGACCTCACCCATGTGGTCGGCAAGATCCTGATCCTAAAGTCGACAAGCAATCAAGCCAAGGGCCGAATGGAGGTTGATGAAGTCATTTTGACTTGGCTCTCCATGACAGTCTTAATGAGTTATCGATTGAAGTCATCAATGCTAGTCTGATAATTGGATCAATGGTGGTATGTTGATATCCTCAACATATGGCCGAAGATGATATCTAGAGACTAAATCTAGTAAAATTATCTACTTCCTTATCAAGATATTCAGATGGCGTTCATCATTGAAGTTTATCTCAATATTTCAGTCGATCTAAAAGGGATATCCGAAGATGAGTCCTAAGGACAATGGCTGAGGATGAGTCCCAAGAACAATGACTGAGAATGAGTCCCAAGGATAATGATCGAGGTAGTATGACCTCATAACACTTGTCCCATACTTTTTAGCTCGAAATGGTTGAGTCATGAAAAGAAAATAGAAGTCCTCAGAATATGTCCTCGGTGCATGTTCGACTTGGCAAATCTGAGTAGTTTAGTCTTCAGATGAACTATCACATCATTTCATGAAACCTGATGCCATGGTAAGTCACTTCATGAATCATGCGTTAATTATTTAGACAGATTCTATACTTCATGGATCCCAGTGCATTTATGAGGGATGGGTGGCTTAAGACTGATCATTATTTTAGCTTTACAGATTAGGAATTGATGGCTACAGGCCAACCAATCAGAGGTGGTCACCTATCCGATGTTGATTGGCTTGACAGCATTTCACACAAATCAATCTGTATGGCTAAGTCATAGTGGTGGTGTATCAAAGGGTCACTTGGTTGGATGGTCTTGATCTATGCCATGTGGCCGACATCGATGGTTCAAGGGTCTGATCTGGACTGTCGACAGATAGTATGTATGTGTGTGTGTGTGTATGTGTATATATACATATAGGCCTACTCTCCCATTATTCTCATTTTTTCAGCCGCCAATCACTCTTAGTGCTCTAGTCTGCTAGAGGGCTTCTTGTTGTCATGTGCTCCATCCCTTTCTCTGGCTCTGGTGAGTTTATGGTTCTCTAAGGAGCTTATTCCATCCAAAACTTCTTTTTCGATTGGTTCTCTTACTGTCTTTTTTTTTATTTTTAGTTAATTTCCTTCTTTGTTCACCCCTTTCGATCCTCTTTTCCTTTAAAATATCTTTCGGTAGAGAGGATCGGGGTGAAAGTTATCGAGCTAGCTGGGGTTCTCGATTGCCTCCTCCTCGATTTGGGTCTGAGAAGAGTCCTCGAAATACTATCGAGGTCACCTCCTCATCCGAGTGTCAAGATCCTAAACTGTGTAGGCTGGAGAGTCTATGCAGGGATTCAAAGATTTCTTCCATCCTAAGAATGAGAAGTCATCCATTATTGAGGCCAACCTTCGAAGGCTTTGGTCTCGGTACTCTATTTCTTTTATTTTTTGGCTTGAAATTCTAAGTCAAGAAGATCATATTTCAAATGTTTGGGAGAGTCGAGTTACTTTGTACGAGGAGACTCTTCAAGCAGGTCTCCAATTGTCTTTCCATCCCTTTGACTCTAATATCCTTGATTCTTTGAAAGTCTTCCAACCCAGATCACTCCAAACTCTATTCGAGTGATAATTATCTTCATTATTCTATGTAATTGGCTCGGCACCCAACTGATTGACTTCCCTCTTCAGGGTATTGTTCACCCTAAAGAGTCACCCCCATGAAAAAAAAATGTTAGAAATTATGTTGCCCAGCTATGCAACCCAAGAGGGAGGGGGGTGAATTGGGTTTCTAAACATTTTAAACTTAACTTATGTCTTATGAAAAATGTTTAACAATAGCTAAATGAATAAGGAGAGTATAGTTGATTCAAGGCTAATGGTTAAATGCAAGAATGCAAGAGAATAAAGAAGTTCTAAAGAAGAGCAATTAGGCACAACACAAACAAAAAGATTTATAGTGGTTCGGTACCAATCTTGCACCTACATCCACTCTCCAAGCTCCTACTTGAGAATTCCAATCCACTAACTTGTATTCAACCTGAATACACTCGTCAGAATCTCCGACTCTAGCTATCCCAAGCTAGTCCACTTATTTTTTGGGTACAAGCCAACTCAATACACTCCGATTCAAGGTTCAGATCAATCTTTCCTTGTTTTGAAATCCTTTCAAAATAAAAACAATAACTCAAACAGAGTATAACAATCAATAGCACAGAAAATACAAAAGAAGCTCCTTTAATGAGCGAATGAGGCTTTAAATATACTTTACTCAAAGAGAAGAAAGCTCTTTTCGATTTCCTCAAGGTGGTTGGAGACTTGAATGTGCACTTGAGGAGTTGGTGAGCTTGAATTAAAAGCTTCTTGAATGCTTTGAGTGAGCTCTTGCTTAGAGCTGAAAAGTAAGCTTGAAATCCTCTTTTCAAAAATCTCTCTTCTTGATGATTCTCACCTTTTTGTCCCTTTTATAGCTTTAAGAAATAGTGGAGAACAATCTGAACTAAAATAGAGCCGTTAGTCCACATTAAATGAGCATTAAATGCACTTAAAACGGGTTAAAAACTAGCCGTTGCGAAACTTTTTTGTCACAGGGGTCGACTCATGGGTCGACTCATGCTCATGGGTCGACTTATGGGTCGACCTCTGTGGAAAAATAGCAGAAAATAAGGTTCTATAATTTTTGGCCTAAAAACAGCAGAGGTCGACTCATGGGTCGACTCATGCCTGAGGGTCGACTCATGGGGTCGACTCAAATTTTTCAATCATGAATATCTTTCAAAATACATGTCCAAAAATTATAAAATTTTTATCAATGGATCACAAATCTTTTGTTCTATCACTTGATGCTTTCAAATCAAGATTTGATAAAATTATGATTTTGCCCCTGAAAAGCAATAAGTCTTTTTCAAGTGAAAATCATTAGTACCCCTTCAAATGCTTTGTAATCATCAAAATCAATCCAAAGAGCAACAATCTCTCCCTTTTTGATAATGACAAAATACTTGAGCAAAAGCATATATATGAAACATTTAGCATGAATTTCAAAGGAATGAAATGCATCATAGGTAGTTTGAAGATAAATAAGAAATTTGCTATCAATTTGAAAATTACTTATAAGTGTATTTGCTTGAAAAAAAGATTGATTCTTTGGCACGTGATACATGTGTCCATTTGCTTGTGTTGCTCATTTGTCTAACAATTTGTCTATTGCTTAATAATTTAAAAATTTGCTCATTTGCTCATTTGAAAATTTGCTCATTTGAAAATATTTGCTTATTTGATTATGTGATTTTGGTATCAGAGCAGAATTTTTGATATCAGAGCAAAGCAGAATTTGCCTTAGAATTTGAAAATTTGCTCTTTGCTCATTTAAAAATATCTCATTTGCTCATTTGCTTGTTTCTCAATTGCTTAACATTTTGAACATTTGCTCATTTGATTATTTAATTTTGGTATCAGAGCATGCCTAAGAGTTTAAAAATTTGCTCATTTGCTTAACATTTTGCTCAATTTGCTTTTGATTCTTTAATTAATTTGCTTTTGATTCTTTAATTTCTCTCCCTTTTTGACAGCATCAACAAAAATTGTTTACTCCTCCTTTTCTGAATTTATTTTCTCTATTTCTTTCTTTTGATGGAATTAATTTTACTAATGTTACTTTTGTTTACTCCCCCTTTTACTAATGTTACTTCTTTAGCTTCCTTCTTTATTGCTTGTTTCTTAGTTGCGTATTATTTTACTCCCCCTAAATACAACAAACATAAAAGATATACCAGATATCATGGATAGCATATTGCAATTCATAGTATTTTAAGCATGCACATAATTAAAAGTAACTCAATTTGAAGGTCATTCATTGAAAGTGAAAGAGTATATATATATAATCAAAAAGTGACTGATACCACATAGTTGTTCCAATACATATACCAAAATACAAAAGTCAATCAGTCAACATCATTACATGGCTCAAAAGATAGATCCTAGAAAGAAACTAAAGACAAGACTAACTACAAGGATCTAGTAGAGATCATGACTGGATGGCTCAGAGTCAGATGAATCGAAGATGGGGTAAGGAGATGAAGGATCATGACCAAGGGCTCGACCTCTACCCCGTCTGCCTCTGCCACTAGTGGAGGTGCCGGTACGAGTGGACGGGTGAGATGATCCTGAAGGCTGAGAAGTAACAGACTAAACTGTAAGAGAGAGTCTGATGGTATCTAGAAGGTTCAAGGCTCTCAAAACAGACTGTAACAGTGCAGTGAACTGGGTGGATGCATGCTCACTAGAGCCTCTGATCTCTCTCCTCAGGAAATCAAATCCACTCTCCAAAACTCCTCTAAGTCTGGCTACCTCCGTAGATAGGTCTGAGACCTCAGTGATGCACTCCTGTGGCTGTGGATGTGCCAGAGCTAACACTTGCCCCTGCAAGTCAAGTACTCTCCCAGTCAGTCTCAATATATAACCCTCAAGCTGCTGAATGTGAACTGACTGATCTGAAATCATTTGGAAGACAGTGGAGATGTGAGGGATCAAAGTCTGATCAGATACATCATGTGATATGGATCCCTGTGCAAAAGCTGAAGTGCCCAACTATCGAGAAAGTAAGGAAGCCACATGCTGAGAGATCATCTCTATCTGGTCATCAGCCAATCTGATCTCTGAGGGATGTGCTCTGCTGTCGGCTGCTGGACTGAAGTGTGCCTCCTAGTAGACTCTGATGGTCCAGTCTCAGGATCAGAAATAAACTGAATGTCTGGAGATGCAGCCCTGATATCATGGAGAGGTGATGAAGGACCTTCTTCCTCAGCTCTATCCTCAACTCTCTCTTCTACACTTTTAGTCCAACCACCATCTGTCTTAGTAAATCCCATGCGGTGCAAAGTATGTTGGTTGATGGTGTCAGAGTGAGAAAGCCTAGCTGCTGCCTCCCCCTCAAAACTAACTCCAAACCTCCTGAATACCAAAGTGAGGACCATACCGAAAGGCAGATGTGCCTTGGATCTATTCAGTGTTTCTCTCATGGCCTCAATCATTAATGCTGGGAGGTTTAGGGGGGTTTGGGTAATCACATGAAACATGATGCAGATGTCTCGGCCTGAAAGGAGGTCATGTCTACCACTTTTAGGGAAGAAAAGCTTTGTTACCATTTGATGTAGTATCCTTATCTCAATGGAAAGAATCTTGGCCTCTAGTTTGTTTAGACTTCCCGAGAAGGTTCTTCCTAAAATCACATAATTCCTTCTTCCTTGACTGGGAGTTCCATGTTTGAGTATCCCTCACAGGGTAAATGAAGAATCTCTCTCAAAAGTACAGGATCTAGACAGATATCTATACCCTTAACAGTGGATGTTACTGTTCCATTGTCATAGCTCAAGTTCAGATAAAATTTCCTAACCAAATCCACATAAGTAAGTTCTTTAAGTGAGCAGTAGAATCCCCAACCTTGATCTTTGATTTTTGAACCAATGGAGAACCCCACTTTTTCAAAAAATATAAAATCTATATTTTTCCCGGGTTCTACCTTTCTATCAGATAAGAAAATTTTACTGGAGCTTAATGGAGACCGAGAAGAACCTGGAGCAGATGCCGAAACAGGGATGGAAGTTGATGAGGTCTGTGAAGCCTGTCTCTTCCTGCGCATGCCTTCTTCCAACTCGCGGACCGACTTCTTTCTTTGTGGGAGCTTCATTTTTGGAGCCATTTCCACCACCAGAGCAAGCAAGGGTCTTAGGAGGTCAAATGTGTGAAGAGATAGAGGGATTTTAGGGGAAGGATAGGGATTTTTGGAGGATTGATACCCCAATTTGGAGGAGAAGGATAGGATCTAGGGCACGCTCAATCCTTTCCAATCAAGGGAGGAAAAGGGGAAGAGCTCGATTCCTAAGGGTCGATTTGAGGTGTAAGGGGTGATGGGAGAAGAATCTTGGGGGTAGGACTTGGGTTTGGAGAGGAAGAAGAAGGGAACCTAAGGTTTTGGATGGAGGAAGAAGACGGTGGAATGGGTCGGCTCAAACAATGGGATTTCAACAAAAAGAAGGAGCCCGTGAGATTTTGGCCAAAACTATAAGTTTGCCATTGGGTCGACCCTAGGGGTCGACTCATGGTTCACAGAAATTCAGAAAAAATGATGAACAATTTTTAAAAAATTCAAAACTTTAGGAGAAGGATATTTGCTCAATGATCAATTATGAGAATGATAATTTTGAGCTTTTAAGCTCAAGAGAATTGAGTTCAAAGAGTTTTTGACATTGAACCCTTGGGATTAAAGAGACATTTAAGCAGATGGATCAAGGATTCCTAGTTCTCTCCTAATTTCACAGAATCTATCTTCACTTAGGGCTTTTGTAAAGATATCGGCTAATTATTTTTCAGTACAAATATAGTCAAGGATTATGTCTTTATTTTGAACATGTTCTTTTATGAAATGATGTCTGATTTCAATATGTTTAGACCTAGAATGCTGAATTGAATTTTTAGTAAGATTTATAGCACTAGTGTTGTCACATCTAATGAGAGTTTCATTAAGTTTAATACCAAAATCTTTGAGTTGTTGCTTAATCCACAAGATTTGAGCACAACAACTTTCGGCTGTAATATATTCGGCCTCGGCCGTAGACAGTGCTACCGAGTTTTATTTCTTGCTAAACCAGGAGATTAGGTTAACTCCAAGAAATTGATAAGTTCCACTAGTACTTTTTTTATCTAATCTACATCCAGCAAAATCAGCATCTGAATATCCTATTAAATCAATTAATGAGTCCTTAGAGTATCATAATCCTAGAGTTTGAGTACCATTCAAATATCTAAGGATTCTTTTAACAGCATTCAAGTGAGATTCTTTAGGATTAGATTGAAATTGAGCACAAAGACAGACACTAAATATGATATCAGGTCTACTTGCAGTTAAATATAGTAGAGAGCCAATCATACCTCTATAATATTTTAAGTCTACACTTTTATCTTCTTCATCCTTGTCAAGCTTACATGAAGGGCTCATGGGTGTGCCAATTGCTTTGGAGTTCTCCATTCCAAATCTTTTGAGTAATTCTCTTGTGTACTTGCTTTGGGTAATGGAGATTCTTTTCTTTGTTTGTTTGATTTGGAGTCTGAGGAAGAATGTAAGTTCTCCCATCATGCTCATCTCGAACTCCCCCTGCATGAGCTTTGCAAAATCTTGACAAAGAGATTCATTAGTAGACTCAAAAATAATGTCATCAATATATATTTGTACAACTAATATATCATCTTGATTTTTTTTAATGAAAAGGGTTGTGTCTACATTACCTCTTGAAAAATCATTATTTAGTAAAAATTTGCTTAGCCTTTCATACCAAGCCCTGGGTGCTTGTTTCAAACCATATAGAGCTTTATTTAATTTAAAAACATGATTAGGAAAAGCATGATTTTCAAAACCTGGGGGTTGTTCTACATAGACTTCTTCAGCAATGTATCCATTTAAAAAGGCACTTTTGACATCCATTTGAAATAATTTAAATTTCATAAAGCAAGCATACACAAGTAGAAGTCTAATTGCCTCTAATCTAACAATAGGTGCAAAGGTCTCATCAAAATCAATTCCCTCTTCTTGATTATAATCTTTAGCAATCAATCTTACTTTATTTCTTATTACATTTCTATGTCCATCTAATTTATTCCTAAAAACCTATTTTATGCCAATTATTGAATAATTTTTAGGTCTTGATACTAAAGTCCATACATTATTTCTTTCAAATTGATTAAGTTCTTCTTGCATTGCATTAATCCAGTTATAATCTTTTTCAGCTTCTTCAATGGTTTTAGGTTCAAGATGAGAGACAAAAGCAAAATGATTGAATGCATCTTTAAGTGAAGAACAAGTTCTTACCCCATACATAGGATCACCAATAATTAGCTCCTTAGGGTGATTGTGAACATACCTCCATTCTTTGGGTAGGTCATTTGTACCTTGAGGTTGTTCTTGATGTTCTTCACCTTTCTCATCCTGTTTGTCTTCATGTTCCTCATCATCTTGAATTGTAGAATCTTTCAGAGTGATCTCATTCATTCCTTCTATAAGAGGATCTGCATCATCAATACCTTCATTCTTCCTTAAAGGAAGATCGTTAGTTTCATCAAAGACAACATGTATTGACTCCTCTACTACTAAGGTTCTCTTGTTAAACACTCTAAAAGCTTTACTAGAGGAGGAGTAACCAAGAAAATCACTTCATCAGATTTTGCATCAAATTTTCCAAGTCTTTCTTTACCATTATTTAACACAAAACATCGACAACCAAAAATATGAAAATATACAATATTAGGTTTTCTTCCTTTCCAAAGCTCATAGGGGTTTTCTTTAAAATTTATCTAATCAAAGCACGATTTAAAATGTAACATGCCGTGTTAATAGCTTCCGTCTAAAAGTATCTTGGAAGGTTGCTTTCACATAGCATGGTACGGGCCATTTCTTCTAGGGTTCTATTTTTCTTTCTACTACCCCATTTTGTTGGGGTGTCCTAGGTGCTAAAAAATTATGACCTATTCCTTTTTCATCATAAAATTTTTTAAATTCTTGATTTTTAAATTCAGTTCCATGATCACTTCGAATATTTTGAATTGAAAATCCTTTCTCATTAGTGACTTTTCGGTAAAATTTAGAGAAAACTTGAAAAGTTTCATCTTTGTGTGCCAAAAAGAAAACCCATGTAAAACGAGAGAAATCATCAATAATTACAAAACCATATCATTTTCCTCCTAGACTAGTAGTTCTAGTAGGTCCAAATAAATCCATGTGCAATAGCTCTAAAGGTCTAGAGGTTGAAACAATATTTTTAGATTTAAATGAAACTCTTGTTTGTTTACCTAGTTGGCATGCATCATAGATTCTATCCTTTTCAAAATTCAATTTTGGCAAACCAAGAATCAATTCCTTCTTAATTAGTTTTGAAAGTGAATGCATGCTAATATGTGCAAGCCTACGATGCCAAAGCCAACTAGTCTCATTAATCTTGGCATTCAAAGATACTAGGCATTGCATGTTTATCTTGAATAGATCATTCAAATCTACCATATAAACATTACCATGTCTATGTCCAACAAATTTAATGCCATCATTAATAGGACTAGTT